>NC_036865.1:23112923-23130423 GCF_002910315.2 Salvelinus sp. IW2-2015 | reverse complement strand
AGTTGAGAAATATTTAAGCTTTGTTTTGATTTTAAATCAACCAGTGTTGGGGAAGCTACTCTGAAAATATAGTTTACCAAGCTACACTAAAGCTACACTTAATAAAATATAGTTTACTTAACTTCTTTGAAAAAGTAGTTTGCTTTGTGATAAATTATCATATGTAAATATGAAATGTCACAGACGACAAATTGCAATTAATAGATCACTCTGGATTCAGATCTTAACAGAATGTTAATAAAATTATGTTTCGAGTGACAATWAGGCAGGTCTGATGCCAAAAAAMAAAGAAAAGTAATGCCTACTTCACCCATATTTTATTTTATTTTTGCAAAAAAAGTTATTCACTTCTGAAAACACTACCAATATTTGAATTTAGTTCAACGACCTATCTATTGCAAAATATAGTTKAATTACTAGTTAATTCTTATGGCTGGGGGCCGTATTGAGTAGCTTGGATGAATAAGGTGCCCAGAGGTGCCCAGAGTAAACGGCCTGCTACTCAGTCCCAGTTGCTAATATATGCATATTATTAGTATATTTGGATAGAAAACACTCTGAAGTTTCTAAAACTGTTTGAATGATGTCTGTGAGTATAACATAACTCATATGGCAGGCAAAAACCTGAGAAAAAATCATACCAGGAAGTGGGAAATCTGAGTTTGGTCGTTRTTCAACTTATTCCCTATTGAAGATACAGTGGGATATGGGTCATGTTGCACTTCCTAAGGCTTCCACTAGATGTTAACAGTCTATAGAACATTGTTTGATGCTTCTACTGTGAAGTGGGGCCGAATGAGAGGGGAATGAGTCAGAGGTCTGGCAGAATGCTTTGAGCTCGTGACGCTCATGCACGTGAGAGCGAGCTCTGTTCCATTTGCTTTTCTGAAGACAAAGGAATTCTCCGGTTGAAACATTATTGAAGATTTATGTTAAAAACATCCTAAAGATTGATTCTATACATCGTTTGACATGTTTCTACGGACTGTAACATAACTTTTTGACATTTCGTCTGCTCCTAGTGAACGCGCTTCGTGACTTTGGATCTGTTTACAAAACGCTATTTGGACATAAATGATGGACATTATCGAACAAAACAAACATTTATTGTGGAACTGGGATTCCTGGGAGTGCATTCTGATGAAGATCATCAAAGGTAAGTGAATACTTATCATGTTATTTCTGACTTCTGTTGACTGCACAATATGGCGGATATCTATTTGGCTGGTTTGGGCTCTGAGCGCCGTACTCAGATTATTGCATGGTTTGCTTTTTCCGTAAAGCTTTTTTAAAAATCTGACACAGCGGTTGCATTAAGGAGAAGTGGATCTAAAATTCCATGTATAACACTTGTATCTTTGARCAACGTTTATTATGAGTATTTCTGTAAATTGATGTGGCTCTCTGCAAAATCACTAAATGTTTTTGGAACTACTGAACATAACGCACCAATGTGTACTGAGATTTTTTTATATAAATATGACCTTTACCGAACAAAACATACATGTATTGTGTAACATGAAGTCCTATGAGTGTCATCTGATGAAGATCATCAAAGGTTAGTGATTCATTTGATCTCTATTTCTGCTTTTTGTGACTCCTGTCTTTGGCTGGAAAAATGGCTGTGTTTTTCTGTGACTTGGCGGTGACCTAACATAATCGTTTGTGGTGCTTTCGCTGTAAAGCCTTTTTGAAATCGGACACTGTGGTGGGATTAACAACAAGATTACCTTTAAAATGGTATAAGATACTTGTATGTTTGAGGAATTTTAATTATGAGCTTTCTGTTGTTTGAAATTGGCGCCCTGCACTTTCACTGGCTGTTGTCATATCGATCCCGTTAGCGGGATCTCAACCATAAGAAGTTTTAAACTACATGTAGTTCACTACTCCCCAACACTGAAATCAACAACCAATATTTATATCAATATGATGCATCTGTCCTTGCGTTATTCTCTGGGTTGAGAAGACAATTAATTTACAGCATAACTTTTATTTATTTGGCACAACTAGGCAGGCCTACGTTTTCAGATGCTTCAAAAAGTTTGACTATCATAGCATTTTAGAGGCCATGCTACTTTTTTCTTTGTCTGTGGAGGCCAGCCAATTCCAGACTGTGATCTTATGAGGAAGGCGGAGGTGTATGTTTCATGATGAACTACTCATGGTGTGATTGTGGTAACGTATAGGAACTCAAGTCCCTTTGTTCTCCCTATTTGGAAAACTTCACTATCAAATGCCGACCGCATTACCTCCCAGGAGAACTCTCTTCGGTCARCTGAGGAAAGCGCTACCAAAGTCTTATTAACACATTGCCTGCTCTACTCGTTCATCAAAAAATCTTTACCATTGCTACTCCCCCTTCTGGGACGGTTACAAGGCCCTCCCCCGCCCTCCCAGATCATGCATCTATTCTGCTCCTCCCTTCCTATAGGCAAATACTTCAACAGGAAGTTCCCAAGGTAAGGACTGTTCAACGTTGGTCTGACCAATCGGAATCTATGCTTCAAGATTGTTTTGATCATGCAGACTAGGATAGGTTCCGGGTTGCCTCTGAGAATTAGATTGACATACACTAAGTGGCCAGTTTATTAGGTATACCACCCCGTTCACGAAAAGGGTTCGCTCCTACAGACAGTGAGTCACGTGACCTCTTCAGTTACTATTTGATTGAACTTTAGAATGGGCAAAACGAGTGACCTAAGCGACTTTGAGTATGATATGGTCGCAGGTGCCAGTCCAGTATCTCAGAACCGGCCGGCCTCATGAGGCTTTTCCCTCATGACAGTGTCTAGGGTTTATTGAGAATGGTGCAACAAACAAAAAACATCCAGTCAGAGCGCCAGTCCTGTGAGCGAAAAAAGTTAATTGATGATAGGTCGAAGGAGAATAGCAACAATCGCACTTGCCAGCAGGCAGGCCACAAACAGGCAAATAACGGCGCAGTACAACAGCGGTATGCAGAACGTCATCTCGGAAAGCACAACTCTTCAGTCCTTGTCATGGAAGGGCTATTGCAGCAGACAACCACACCGGGTTCCACTCCTATCAGCTAAAAACAAAAAGAAGCGGCCCAAGTGGGCACGCGACCACCAACACTGGACAATTGAGGAGTAGAACAACATTGCCTGGTCCAAAGAATTCCRGTTCCTGTTGCGTCATGCTGATGACAGAGTCAGGATTTGGCGTAAGCAGCACGAGTCCATGGCCCATCCTGCCTGGTGTCAACGGTACAGGCTGGTGGCGGGGGTGTAATGGTGTGGGGAATGTTTTCCTGGCACACGTTAGGTCCCTTGATACCAATTAAGCAACGTTTCCATGCCCCCCAAAAATCTTGATTTTCTGGAGGCAAAGGGCGGTCCGACATGGCACTAGATGGGTGTACCTAATAGTCTGGCCAATGAGTGTCTACGCTGTCTCGTGACAGTTCATCAGGAAGTGCATAGGGGATGTTGTTCCCACGGTGATGATTAGAACGTATCCAAACCAAAGACCATGGATAGATGGCAGCGTTCGCGCTAAACTGAAAGTTCAAACAGGCAAACCGTCAGTACACAGACAAAGTAGAGTCGCAATTCAACTGCTCAGACACGAGACGAATGTGGCAGGGACTCCAGACAATCACAGATTATAAAGGGAAAACCAGCCACGTCGAGYAAAACACAGTGCCYCCGACGCTGGCCACCATCGGACTGTGAGCTCTCGTTCTCCGTGGCCGACATGAGTAAGATATTTAAGCATGTTAACCCTTGCAAGACTGCCGGCATATACGACATCCCTAGCCACGTCCTCAGAGCATGTGCAGACCAGCTGGCTGGAGTGTTTACAGACATATTCAATCTGTCCCTATCTCAGTCTGTTGTCCCCACTTGCTTCAAGATGTCCACCATTGTTCCTGTACTCACAAAGCAGAGGTAACTGAACTAAATGACTATCGCCCTGTAGCACTCACTGTCATCATGAAGTGCTTTGAGAGGCTAGTTAAGGATCATATTAGCTCCACCTTACCCGACACCCTAGACCCATTGCAATTTGCATACTGCCACAACAGATCCCCAGACGAAGCAATCGAACTGCACATTGCCCTATCCCATCAGGACTAGAGGAATACCTATGTGAGAATGATGTTCATCGATTACAGTTCAGCCTTTAACACCCTTGTAACCTCCAAGCTCATCACTAGACTCAGGGCCCTTGGTCTGAACCCCGCCCTGTGCAACTGGGTCCTGGACTTCCTGACAGGCCACGCACGTCTCCAACTCAATCATCAAGTTTGCGGAAGATACAACAGTGGTAAACCTGATTACCAACAATGACAAGGCAGCTGACAGGGAGGAGGTGAGGGCCCTGGTGGAGTGATGCCCGGAAAATAACCTCTCCCTCAACGTCAACAAAATGAAGGAGCTGATCGTGGACAGAAGACAGCAGAGGGAGCACGCCCCAATCCACATTGACGAGCCACAATGGAGAGGGTATAAGTATTCAGGTTCCTTGTATGCACATCACTGACAATTTTTACATACTGTTTTACTGTTCATACTGTATGTATATACTGTATTATAGTCAAGGCCTATACTATATAACTACTGCTGTACACACCTTTCTATTCATATACTGCCCATAATGTCTATACATAGACTTTATATACAACAGTAAGTGGACACCCCTTCAAATGAGTGGATTCGTCTATTTCAGCCACACCTGTTGCTGACAGGTTTCTAAAATTGAGCACACAGCCATGCAATCTCCATAGACAAACATTGACAGTATAACGGCCTTACTGAATAGCTTAGTGACTTTCAATGTGGCACCGTCATAGGATGTCACCTTTCCAACAAGTCAGTTTATCAAATTTCTGCCCTGCTAGAGCTGCCCCGGTCAACTGGTAGGCCGTCATTGCAAATAATAATTTGTTCTTAACTGACTTGCCTAGTTAAATAAAGGTTAAATAAAATAAAACTGTAAGTGCTGTTACTGTGACGTGGAATTGCCTAGGAGCAACAACGGCTCAGCCGCGAAGTGGTAGGCCACACAACTCACAGAACGGGACCGCCGAGTGCTGAAGCGCCTAGCGTGTAAAAGTTGTCTGGGATGAGATGTTCGACGAGCAGGTGTCCAAATATTTTTGGTAATGTACTGTATATATTTATATTCTAATATTTCTATATTTCTTAATTCGTTTATTTTTATTTTMGGGGATTTGTGTGTATTGTTTTGTATTGTCAGGTATTACTGCACTGTTGGAGCTAGTAACATAAGCATTTCGCTACACCCACGATAACACCTGCTAAATATGTGTATGCGACCAATAAAATGTGATTTGATTTAATTCATGATGATTGTTTAGGGTGATGTATTAGAATGGGCCTTCAGCCTCGAGCATAGCCAACAGAGGTAGGCCTAACTCAAGTGTAAGGATTCTCTAGGGGTCTCATGTTACAGTACATAAAAACCCTGCTTTCTTTGCTACTAACTTTACTGTTTTCTCCCCTAAGCCCCTCGCCAATGCTCAACGCGTCCTAATAGTCCTGTTGTTCAACAGAGCTCCTAGCTGTTTAAATGCTGCATAAATGGATGTGACTTCAAGAGTAAGCTAAATGTTTCCGTAAAAGTTATCTGAGTCTGAGGCTTAAGCTATATGCTGTAGTTAGGGTTAACCATCGACTATAGCTTCATATGACATAGCTGTTAGCTTTGAGCCAAAGCTGTAAACAACAATTACATTCAGCTACTCAGACCACTACAAAACAATTCTATTAGCTACTTTTGGCTGTGTAGCATCAGTTGTTGCTACTGCAGGCTATGCTACTATACGCTAAAAGCAACAAATGCATGATGAAGTGGTTAATACCTCAGTATCTGTTCTACGTTGACGGCATGCTAAGGTCTGAGATATACACCACAAGTGCTGACTCAGAGTGATGAGGTATGATAATCCACTGGGCAAAAACTGTGCTGACTCAGAGTGATGAGGTATGATAATCCACTGAGCAAAAACTGGTTGAATCAACATTGTTTCCACATCATTTAAACCCCAAAATTATATGTAATGACATTGAATCAATGTGGAAAACGGATTATATTTGCAAAAAGTCATCAACATAAGGGCATTTTGTCTTTTTTTCACCCAATTTATTACCTAAATACAATTTCATTGTGCATTGTTTTGTTGATTTCATGTTCAATTCACTCAACCAAATGTAAATGAGAACTAGATGTTGAACTGATGGCTGTGCCCAGTGGAAAGCTGTAAGTGCTCTTAGCAGATATATACATCATTCAGTCAGCAAATCTATTGTGTTCTTTGATAGTTGGATGTGTTGGCACTTTCTGTGTCTTAAAAAGATCTGTCCCTCTCATGTCTCTCCTTTCACCCGATTACTCACAGACAGATTACATGATTGTGTGTTAATTACATATGTCGTTTCCATCCCACAGGCGACTGAAGGTTTCGACAGCCGACCAGGAGTTCCGCACTTCTTTACTGCTACTGCAGTGCTTATTTTTAGAATTGACAAATTACTTCCTGTCTTTTTCTTCACTCTTCTGAAARATGACCAGACTAGAAAATGGACCCCTGGCACAACTCCCTTACTACCTACATCACAGAAATCTCCCCTCCCCCACCTTGTCCTTATCCTCTTTCCCCTCTTTCGTCCTTCATGGTACTCCATCCCATGGTCTGACAGTCGGCTGACAGTCTTTCTTGTCTCTGGGCCAAAATCCCTGGGATTTAGGGAGGCTAAATCAGAGCACCAGAGAGCAAAGAAAGAAAAATCCTTTCTTCCTCTCTCTCTCTCTTTCTTTCTCTCTCTCTCTCTATCTAGAGAGAGAGAGAGAGAGAGCAAAGAGAGAGACGAGAGAGAGAGAGCGCACAGAGAAGAGAGAGCGCAAGAGAGAGGGAGAGAGAGCGT
This sequence comes from Salvelinus sp. IW2-2015, assembly GCF_002910315.2. Taxonomy (NCBI): domain Eukaryota; kingdom Metazoa; phylum Chordata; class Actinopteri; order Salmoniformes; family Salmonidae; genus Salvelinus; species Salvelinus sp. IW2-2015. Next base: position 23,123,509 of record NC_036865.1, on the reverse strand, counting down.
AGAGAGAAGAGAGAGAGAGAGGAGAGAGAGGCGAGAGAGGGAGAGAGAGAGCAAGAGAGAGGGAGAGGAGAGAGCAGAGAGAGGAGAGAGAGAGCAAGAGAGAGGCGGGAGAGAGAGAGCAGAGAGAGGAGGAGAGAGGAGCAAGAGAGAGGAGAGAGAGAGAAGAGAGCAAGATAAGAGAGAGCATAGGGAGGAGAGAGAGAGGGAGAGAGAGAGCAAGAGAGAGGGAGAGAGAGAGCAAGAGAGAGGGAGAGAGAGAGCAAGAGAGAGAGCAAGAGAGAGGGAGAGAGAGAGCAAGAGAGAGGGAGAGAGAGGGAGGAAGAAAGGATTTTTCTTTCTTTGCTCTCTGGTGCTCTGATTTAGCCCAGGCACATGTCGATTCCCGGGACCACCCATACGTAAAATGTATGCACGCATGACTGTACCTCGCTTTGGATAAAAGCGTCTGCTAAATGGCATATATTTGTGATGCCTGGATTAGAGATGATGGCCTCACTTTCTGAGGCTTAAAAGCTCGGTTTTCACAAGACAAGGGCTTTGAGACTCACTCCTGGACAATATTTCACCCTCTGCAGCTAATGCATTTATATGACAAGCACATATCTAGTCCTTTTATAACTGCTCTGGCATACAGTCTGCCCATAGACAGAGAGCAATGGATCTCCCCTATAATGGATTTCCCTTATCACAAGGGGGGAAAAAAGTCATAAAGACAAAATGCCCAGGTCAATCAATCACTCGCTCTCTCTCTCTCACTCACACACAGGCGATTCCATTAGTGTTAGTACAGCCTGGCTGTAAAAAGTTTATTTCTTTATTGTGGGAGAACGTAAAGCAAACATAATACAATGTCAGGATGACAGCAGCCCATTTAGCATGTGGCTCTAGTAACATTTATTACCTTGACTATATGTCTTCGTTCATCTCTCCGTTCAGTTCCATCAGAATTGTGATTTATGACTTTGCACATTACTCTCCTCTAGGTTAATATATTCCGCTTGTTGGGAAAGTAAATAATTAGCGCAAACAATATGAGAGCAATTAGTGTGATACATTTTAACACACACTATCGATTACCTGTGTCTTCTTTTGAAACCTCACATCAGTGGCCTATAAGCACATTTAGACTAGAGCATCCCTCAGAATATCCCCTAGAAACCCTTAGAGCATTGCAAGTATGATCTCATTTTAAATGGTGTCAGGGAATATCTGAGAAAGTGAGAGAAAACAAGCCCTGCAAACCTAAAGTCATAACTTTGATAAAAACTACCCGCTCACAACAAAGGAGTAGCCTGCAGGCTCTGATCAGTGAGCAGTGTCAGATGTAGGAGGAAGAAAACCGTCTTGGTTACCACTGCCAGACCTGTGGCACAGATTCCTTCCCTGGGAGAGAGACGCTCTGTTCATGCTTCAGTGTCCAAACTCATACATTCTGATCTAATATCATCTGTCTATCCTACTGTATTATCATATTTATTTAGTTTGGAAAGGTTTTTAATGTGATCTAATGGAACATTTGTATCAAATAACAAACATGACAAAGAATGCTTTGTGGTAGGTGTCCAAATGATGAGTTATGTGACAAACTAAATTGCAATCAAGTAAAATGTGATTTATGCTAATGTTGACATGACATGCTAATCTGCAGGATACAGACTGAATGAACCTCTGGCTCCAAGGCTAATCTGCCTCTCAGCACTGTTCTAGGATCAGTCTGTCCAGCACAGTTCTCAAATTTAATCCTAATCTCGCCATGGAACTCTCCAGAGGTATAACAGGCATTTGCATGAAACCTATGCTCACAGAGTAATCCCTATGAACCCTACAGTTCTGGGCATTAAAAAGTGACTTTCTCATAATGCGTTTGCTGCAGTAAGAGACATTGTTAAGGTGACAACCTCTCTTGCAGGTTGACACAAAGCATTTCGGAAACATTTGCAAGATTTTTTTGGTTGCAGTAGATATTAACTTTTTAATGCCCCCAACTGTATTTACTTTGAATTCCCAGTTTGTGATTCACTCTCTAGTCCTCCATGGTATATCATGTACAGTATGTAAGACAATTACTGTGTTAACATTCTGTTTTAATTGGGTAGATCCTATTCAGAAAGTATTCACACCCCCTTGACTTTTTCCACATTATGTTGTTACAAAGTGGGATTAAAATTGATTTGTAATTTTTCGTCAAAGATCTACACAAAATACTCTGTAATGTCAAAGTGGAAGAGAAATGTCAAAACATTTCTACAAAAATAATGAAAAATGATTGAAAATATAACACAAATATTGTCATTGATTAGATAAGTATTCAACCCCCAGAGTCAATACATGTTAGAATCACCGTTGGCAGTGATTACAGCTGTGAGTCTTTCTGGGTAAATCTCCAAGAACTTTGCACCCCTGGATTGGTCAATATTTGCACATTATTATTTTTTAAATGCTTCAAGCTCTGGTTGTTGATCATTGCTAGACAGCCATTTCCAACTCTTGCCATAGATTTTCAAGATGATTTAAGTCAAAACTGTAATTAGGCCACTTAGCTCGTTTCTGTTATTTTTATCCATTGAAAATAGGATGCATATTTTGGGATATTTTTATTCTGTACACTCTGTCAATTAACATGATTTTTGTTGTGAAGTATTGTGAAGTAACTACAATGTTGTTGATTCATCCTTAGTTTTCTGCTYTCATAGCCATTAACCTTTGTAACTGTTTTAAAGTCACCATTGGCCTCATGGTGAAATCCCTGAGCGGATTCCTTCCTCTCCGGCAACTGAGTTAGTAACGCCTGTATCTTTGTAGTGACTGGATGTATCTTACACCATCCAAAGTGTAATTAATAATACCTTCCTAATAACTCCACCATGCTCAAAGGGATATTCAATGTCTTCTTTTTTATAAAAGTTTTACCCATCTACCAATAGGTGTCCTTCTTTGTGTGGCATTGAAAAACCTCCCTGGTCTTTGTGGTTGAATCTATGTTTGAAATTCACTGCTCGACTGATGGACCTTAGAGATAATTGTATGTGTGGGGTACAGCGATGAGGTAGTCAGTCAAAAATCATGTTAAACTCTATTATTGCACATAGAGTGAGTCCATGTAACTTATTATGTGACTTGTTAAGCAAAAATGTAATCCTGAACTTATTTAAGGTTGCCATAACAAAAGGGTTGAATAACCAGTTACCAAAAATCTATATGTAATCCATTTTAAATTCAGGCTTTAACAACAAAATGTGGAAAAAGTCAAGGGGCGTGAATACTTTCTGAAGGCACTGTAGAATAACATCTATAGGGTACTGCAAATCTTTCTGTGCACTTTAATGTTACCTCACCTACAGTTACATACGTACAGTTTACGTATTGCTAACCAATAGTGTTTTTTGTTKATTTCTTTGCGTTGTTTGTAACTTATTTTTAAACTTATTTTGTACATAATGTTGCTGCTACCATCTCTTATAACCCGAAAAGAACTTCTGGACATCAGAACTGTGATTAAACACCACGGACTGGCAAAATCCTTTTTTTCCTTTAACGAGTCTGACGAGCCCGACGTGAGTGATATACTGCTTTGCCAGGAACAGGCCTAGATCGCCATCATTTGCGTGAAGAGAAGTCAAAGAAAAAGAGTCTGGAGGGCGGGCTGCCTTCTGAGAATTCGAAGGCGATCGAGTAAACCCCCACTGCCTTCCATTCTGCTAGCAAACGTGCAATCTTTGGAAAAGTAAAATGAATGACCGACGCGGAAGATTAAACTACCAAAGGGACATTCAAAACTGTAATATCTTATGCTTCAAGGAGTCGTGGCTGAACAACGACATTATCAACATACAGCTGGCTGGTTATATGCTGTACCGGCAGGATAGAACAGCGGGCGGCGGACTATGTATTTTTGTAAATAACAGCTGGTGCACGATATCTAAGGAAGTCTTGAGGTTTTGCTCGCCTGAGGTAGAGTATCTCATGATAAGCTCTAGACCACACTATCTACCTAGAGAGCTTTCAACTGTATTTTTCATAGCTGTCTACATACCACCACAGACTGATGCTGGCACTAAGACCACACTGAATGAGCTGTGTTCCGCCATAAGCAAACAGGAAAACGTTCACCCAGAGGCGACGCTCCTAGTAGCTGGGTACTTTAATGCAGGGAACTTAAATCCATCTTACCAAATTTCTATCAGCATGTTAATTGTGCAACCAGAGGGAAAAAAACTCTGGACCCCTTTACTCCACACACAGAGATGCATACAAAGCTCTCCCTCGCCCTCCATTTGGCAAATCTGACCATAATTCTATCCTCCTGATTCCTGCATACAAATTAAAGCATGAAGCACCAATGACTTGATCAATAAAAAAGTGGTCAGATGAAGCAGATGCTAAGCTACAGGACTGTTTTGCCAGCACAGACTGGAATACGTTCCGGGATTCCTCCAATGGCATTGAGGAGTACACCACATCAGTCATTGGCTTCATCAATAAGTGCATCGATGACGTCGTCCCCACAGTGACCGTACGTACATACCCCAACCAGAAGCCATGGATTACAGGCAACATCCGCACTGAGCTAAAGGATAGAGCTGCCACTTTCAAGGAACTCTAACCCGGAAGCTTATAAGAAATCCCGCTATGCCCTATTACGAACCATCAAACAGGCAAAGCGTCAATACAAGACTAAGATCAAATCGTACTACACCGGCTCTGAAGCTCGTCGGATGTGGCATGGCTTGCAAACCATTACAGACTACAAAGGGAAGCACAGCCGAGAGCTGCCCAGTGACACAAGCCTACCAGACAAGCTAAACTACTTCTATACTCGCTTCGAGGCAAATAACACTGAAGCATGCATGAGAGCACCAGCTGTTCCGGAAGACTGTGTTATCTCGCTCTACGCAGCCAATATGATTAAGACCTTTAAACAGGTAAACATTCACAAGGCCAAAGGGCCCGACGGATTACCAGGACGTGTACTGCGAGCATGCGCTGACCAACTGGCCAATGTCTTTACTGACGTTTTCAACCTCTCCCCGTCCGAGTCTGTAATACCAACATATTTTAAGCAGACCACCATAGTCCCTGTGCCCAAGAGCAGTAAGGTAKCCTGCCTAAATGACTACCAACCGATAGCACTCACGTCTGTAGCCATGAAGTGCTTTGAAAGGCTGGTCATGAAAGGCTGGTCATCAACACCATTATCCCAGAAACCCTAAACCCATTCCAATTTGCATACCACCCCAACAGATCCACAGATGATGCAATCTCTATTGCACTCCACACTGCCCTTTCCCACCTGGACAAAAGGAACACCTAAGTGAGAATGCTATTCATTGACTACAGCTCAGCGTTCAACACCATAGTGCCCTCAAAGCTCATCAACAAGCTAAGGACCCTGGGACTAAACACCTCCCTCTGCAACTGGATCCTGGACTTCCTGACGGACTTCCAAGTGGTAAGGGTAGGTAACAACACATCCGCCACACTGATCCGCAACACAGGGGCCCCTCTAGGGGTGCGTACTGCCAGTTCACTCATGACTGCATGGCCAGGCACAACTCCAACACCATCATTAAGTTTGCCGATGACACAACAGTGGTAGGCCTGATCACCGACAACGACGAGACAGCCTATAGGGAGGAGGTCAGAGACCTGGCCGTGTGGTGGCAGGACAACAACCTATCCCTCAACGTAATGATTGTGGACTATAGGAAAAAGAGGACCAAGCACACCCCCATTCTCATCGACGGGGCTGTAGTGGAGCAGGTTGAGAGCTTCAGATTCCTTGGTGTCCACCAACAAACTAACATGGTCCAAGCACACCAAGACAGTCGTGAAGAGGGCACGACAAAACCTATTCCCCTTCAGGAGACTGAAAAGATTTGGCAATGGTCCTCAGATCCTCAAAAGGTTCTACAGCTGCACCATCGAGAGCATTCTAACTGGTTGTATCACTGCCTGGTATGGCAACTGCTCGGCCTACGACCGCAAGGCACTAGAGAGGGTAGTGCGAATGGCCCAGCACATCACTGGGGCCAAGCTTCCTGCCATCCAGGACCTCTATACCAGGCGGTGCCAGAGGAAGGCCCTAATTATTGTCAAAGACTCCAGCCACCCAAGTCATAGACTGTTCTCTCTACTACCGCACCTCAAGCGTTGCCAGAGTTCCAAGTCTAGGTCCAAGAGGCTTCTTAACAGCTTCTACCTCCAAGCCAGAATACTCCTGAACACCTAATCAAATGGCTATCCAGACTATTTGCTTTGCCCCCCCCCCCCTACCCTTTTACACCGCTGCTGCTGTCTGTTGTTGTCATCTATGCATAGTCACTTTAATAACCCTACCTACATGTACATATTACCTCAACCAACCGTTGCCCCCGCACATTGACTCTGTACCGGTACCCCCCTGTATATAGTCTACTTTAATTTCTTATTCTGATCCGTATATTTTTAAACTGCATTGTTAGTTAGGGGCTCGTAAGTAAGCATTTCACTGTAAGGTCTACACCTGTTGTATTTAGCGCATGTGACTAATAACATTTGATTTGATTTGATACCATATATCATACACACACCATTGTTCATTTGCCTTACGCAAAATGTCAGTCATTGAAGCACTATTGCTCATTCAGATTCCTTGGTAATTACCCCAAACGTCCATAACCCAGGCCTTATCCCCAAACTCATTACAGCTAGCACATGTACTGCACTTGCTCTTCGATAGAGGTATGACGGTGTTTTAAAAAGGGTGATATCTGTCTTAATGCTGTTATGCTGAAACCTCTAGGGCTCTGACTGTGGCTGTAGCCTACTTTCACAGCAATTCTTCTTCCGGACCTGTCAAGACACACATTATAAAGGGGACATGCTCCAATTAACAACTTGTTCTGTCCTCGATCCAGTTGACCAAATCCTTCCTTAAATCTGCTCGTATGGAATAATTTGACCTTGGAGAAGTGCTGCAGTTGCATGTTCACTATAGCATGATAATGGCAAGATGTCATATAGCCATGGAAAACTGCTCCTTGCTCCTTTAGTGTTGTAATACACACAGGTTACAGCATTTCATCCTGTCTGTTCTTTAATGGCCCTCACCCTCTGTGTACTTTGTCATAGCCGAGGAACATGGCAACATCATATCAATGAAACTGGACAGTAGTTTAGATTACTCATTACTGCGACCATATATAGACCATACAGTATTCAGACTATTATATAGACCAATGCATTACAAAGTCAGCCTCAATCCCAGGATCACAACGAGGATCCTTTTGGTGGCTGGGTTCACACATACAGTATGACCCCTTTTTTCCAGGCCCCCAACCCCCAATCCCCCTGAGACACAGACACAGAGACACCCTACCTATATGTACATAGCTACCTCAATTAACTTGTACCCCTGCATAGCGACTCGGTACTGGTACTCCCTGTATATAGTCATGTTATTTTTACTCGTTATTGTTATTGGTTATTCACTGTGTATTTATTCCTCATTTCACTATTTGACACAGAGGCACAAAGACAGGTGACAGGGCTAACTAAACGACAAGCTGAGCAGAACACACTGGCCCAACGGGAGGGATGAGGGAGGTGGGAAGGAATGAGAATTAGATTGGAGTGTGTGGGTGTGTTATTTTGTACTTGTCACTTGGATAAGGGGTTGAGTCATATGAATGTACAGGACAGGGCATAGCTTGAACTGTCATCAAATAAAAGGGCCATCTGCACCTTATGGGTACTGATTTACAGTGTAGTTTTCCGGTTTGTCTCATACAGAGCCAGATGGAGACTGTTTTTCTGTACCAACCCAGTTGTTTATCATGTATCTCCTTTCCCTGTACACTGTGAGCTAAAATAATACATTAATAAACTATAATATGCCTGGATATGAATCATGTGTGATGATGATGGTGTTTGTATGTGTGTGTGTGTGTGTGTGTGTGTGTGTGTGTGTGTGTGTGTGTGTGTTGTGTTGTGTGTGTGGTGTGGTGTGTGTGTGTGTGTGTGTGTGTGTGTGTGTGTGTGTGTGTGTGTGTGTGTGTGTGTGTGTGTGTGTAGTGTGTGCATTGGCATGCGTGTATGTCAGGATGTGCATGTACGCAGGCTCTCTCCCCAGTATGACAGAAGTACAATGTACCCTTCTTCTCTTTCAGTCAGAAGCCCTCCCATGCAAGAAGAATCCAGAAGTGAGCCCTGTTTCAAGAGAGCTATGATGACGTCAACGTAGATACCTTCTCAATAACGTCCAATTGGTAGGTTCAGTCTCACTCCTACTCCTCCTTTCAGATTCAGTATGGTCGTGTGTGTAATTGGACTTTGTCCAGACAGTGTTTTGTGGAGGCAGGTGAGCAAAGCTCAGCGAGAGGAAGATTGATGACTTTGTCTTTGAAAACAAGTTTCCATCTCTCTCTCCTCTTCCTCTCTTCCCTCTCCTCTCCTCTCTTCTCTTCCTTCTCTCCTTCTCTTCTTTCTCTCTCTCTCTCTCTCTTCTCTCTGTCTCTCTCTCTCTTCTCTCTCTCTCTCTCTCTCTCTCTCTCTATCTCTCTCTCTCTCCTCTCCTCTCTCTCTCTCTCACTCACTGTCACTCTACTCACTCACTCACTCACTCACTCACCTCACTCACTCACTACTCACTCAACGTCACTCACTCCTATCTACTCACTCATCACTCACTCACTCACTCACTCACTCACTCTCTGCCTCTCTCTCTCTCTCTCTCTGGGTTATAGGCTCCATCAACAGTCCTCTCCCACAGTAATTAGACCATCGAAGGGCAATGATGCACCAACTGATGATAATGATAGAAGAGGGAACTTGCAGAGATACCATTTCTCTATTGAAAGTGATGTTCTGTAGTCCTAATCTAATCTATGAGGTGTCACAACTTTAAATGTTCTGATGAAAGAACACTTTTGAGAACACTTTCTATCTACAGTATCTGTATCTTTCAGCTAGTTGTTTTTCTCTCAGCTGTATTTCAGTCCAATATGGTTTGCAATCTAAACTCATGTAACACGCAATTTATTGAAACATGTTTTAATTTCCTAGTTTAACCTCTCCTTCAAATGTTACTGCTCAAATGTGACCACTTCCCCCAAAACTTAAATTGTATGTTTAATATAATATTCAAACTTACAATATGACATTATCAAAATGTCAGCTATGAAATATACAGCTGGAACAGGGGTTTTCAAAATCGGACCTGGAGACCCCAAGATGGGCATGTTTTGGTTTCTGCCCTAGCACTACACAGCTGTTTCAAATAATKAACTAATCATCAAGCTTTGATCATTTGAATCAGCTGTGTAGTGGTAGGACAAAAAAACCAAACATGCACCCCTCGGCGTTCCAAGGACTGAGTTTGGGAAACGATGAGCTAGAATGTTAATGAAGTCCCAGATTCCATATTTCTCGTATTACTGTCTTTTCAAACAGCTCTTACACACAGTATCATCATTTTCACAATTCCACAGTATTATTCCAAACTCATAGTGTGGAAATATAGATACAGAATTTGCCCATTTAAATATTTACTATAATTTTTCTTCATAATATAATGTGTTCTTGATTTGATTCCATCTGTTGGGTTCAGGAGGTGCTTTTCTGTTGGTCTGGTCCTTGGTCTGATCCTTGCCTCACTTGCTTTCAGTAGATGTGTGGTGCTGCTCTTATGGAAATACGCTACCCTGTTCTTATAAGGAGGTGTGGGAATGATTCAATCTGTAGAGGGCAGAAGACTGCTACAGTCTGTTCCTTGTGTCTCCAGTGCAGGTAGCCTACCCCCGGCTGAGCAGATGGCTTGTGAAGCATGTCAAAAGTGGGAAATGAAGACACTGAAAGCATTGTGATTGATTTGATCAACTTGCACTTATTACCTGACCTATTTATCTGGAAAAATATGCTATTTTACATTATATTACGCAGAGGCAGAGAAATATGCAAAAACTGAGGATAGCATCAGGGAATTAGCATGTAGATTTGTTTTTTGTGTCTAGTTGTTGTGATTGCACTGTGTCACTGAGAGGAGAGCCATATGTACTACCAGGAGAGAAGTATCAAATGGAATTGAACCTATTACAGTCCAATGATCAGTAGGATGAAGGAGTCCTGCAATCACATTTGTCCTTAAAACACAAGGTATATTTGAGTCCAAAATCCAAAATCTCTCTCTCTCAACTCAATTCAAAGGGCTTTATTGGCATGGGGAACATACAGTTGAAGTCGGAAGTTTACATACACCTTAGCCAAATACATTTAAACTCAGTTTTTACAATTCCTGACATTTAATCCTAGTAAGAATTCCCTGTCTTAGGTCAGTTAGGATCACCACTTTATTTTAAGAAAATGAAATGTCAGAATAATAGTAGTATTATTAATAGAGAGAATGATTTATTTCAGCTTTTATTTCTTTCATCACATTCCCAGTACTCATTTAGTACTTGGTAGCATTGCCTTTAAATTGTTTAACTTGGGGCAAATGTTTTGGGTAGCTTTACACAAGCTTCCCACAATAAGTTGGGGGAATTTTGGCCCATTCCTCCTGACAGAGCTGGTGTAACTGAGTCAGGTTTGTAGGCCTTCTTGCTCGCACA
>NC_036865.1:22917618-23112898 GCF_002910315.2 Salvelinus sp. IW2-2015 | reverse complement strand
CTTTTTCTCCTCTCTTTTCTCTCTCTCTCTTTTCTCTCTTCCCTCTCTTTTTCTCTCTCTCTTTTTTCTCTCTCGTCTTTTTCTCTCTCTTCTTTTTCTCTCTCTCCGTGATTTACTGCTGACACGAGAGCGGCTGCCTCTGCATGAATATAAGATGAGGGAAATGGTTTTAAAAACGGTTTACATAAAACACCTCTGCTTCAAGCCGAAGAAGAAAGAAACTTGAGAGAGAGGGCAAAGAGTGAGAGAGGGCTACAGAGAGAGAGAGAGAGAGAGAGAGAGAGAGAGAGAGAGAGAGAGAGAGAGAGAGAGAGAGAGAGAGAGAGAGAGAGAGAGGAGAGAGAGAGAGAGAGAGAGAGAGAGGAGAGAGAAGAGAGAGAGAGAGAGAGAGAGAGAGAGAGAGAGAGAGAGAGAAGAGAGAGAGAGAGAGAAGAAGAGAGAGAGATTGTATTTCACTTTTGTTTATTATCTATTTCACATGCTTTGGAAAGTAAACATACAGTTGAAGTCGGAAGTTTACATACACTTAGGTTGGAGTCATTAAAACTGTTTTTCAACCACTACACACCATTTCTTGTTAACGAACTATAGTTTAGGCAAGTCGGTTAGGACATCTACTTTGTGCATGACAGAAGTAATTTTTTCCAACAATTGTTTACAGACAGATTATTTCACTTATAATTCACTGTATCACAATTCCAGTGGGGTCAGAAGTTTACATCCACTAAGTTGACTATGCCTTTAAACAGCTTGGAAAATTCCAGAAAATGATGTCATGGCTTTAGAAGCTTCTGATAGGCTAATTGACATCCTTTCAGTCAATTGGAGGTGTACCTGTGGATGTAATTCAAGGCTACCTAAACTCAGTGCCTCTTTGCTTGACATCATGGGAAATCAAAAGAAATCAGTCAAAAATTGTAGACCTCCACAAGTCTGGATCATCCTTGGGAGAAATTTACAAACGCCTGAAGGTACCACGTTCATCTGTAACAAACAATAGTATGCAAGTATAAACACCATGGGACCACGCAGCCGTCAAACCGCTCAGGAAGGAGACGCGTTCTGTCTCCTAGAGAAGAATGTACATTGGTGCGAAAAGTGCAAATCAACCAGAACAACAGCAAAGGACCTTGTGAAGATGCTGGGAGGAACAGGTACAAAAGTATCTATATCCACAGTAATACGAGTCCTATATTGACATAACCTGAAAGGCCGCTCAGCAAGGAGAAGCCACTCTTCCAAACGACCAATAAAAAAGCAGACTACCGTTTGCAACTGCACATGGGGACAAGATCGTACTTTTTGGAAGAAATGTCCTCTGCTTGTCGTATTGACTTACTACAAAATATGCTATAGCCACTATGCCAATCATTAATCGCTCATAATATTTCAACCTGTGAAAGTCCAACCGGTGAGTGGTGTCAGCATCCATTGGCTTGTGTCGCGAGGGGATGAACTGTCCTGCTGCAGGAGCCGGAAACAAGGGCCACTGATTTGGTGCAGCAAACATCCGATCGCGCTCACCGTGCTATCGCACACAGGAAAATGAGTTTGTGGGGACATATTGTAAGCAAGCCATTCAGACATCAGTCATGTGAGAGTGTACAAGCTTGGTAGTGCAATATGGGTCTTCCAAATGGACATAGACGCTTCCAAGTCAGAGCAGAAGACTTCAAAGTTTTCCGTCGAAAAAATGGGTACGATATAGGACATATAAAGTCCAGCCGTATTGTGCAGTGGTGCCATTCGCACACAAACGCGTCTGACTCTCTAATCCCATGCGATATATATGTGTGGGTCAGTAATGGCTGTAATAAAGAGTGTGCGAGTAAGAGAGACCGTACAAAGCTTGACTCAGTTACACTCCTAGCTTCTGCCTCTATGTATACGAATGAGCGCGCGCCAAACCTCACTCCAATTACCTTGAGGGTATATGAGGCTCTGATGGATAAGGTCTACCTGAAAGCGATCTTCTGAGAGTTTAAACTAATTTGAAAGGGCGAATTGTACACCGATACTTTTGTAACTGAATATTCTAATTTGACGCTCGTACTCTGTACACCTATCGTGACCATCTGGGAATTCGACTGAAAGGAAATACAAGTCTGTAATAGAGATCAGTTCTCTCTAGCTATTTATTCTGAGTTCACAATTCTATCTAGAAATATGTGACTATAGTATGACCTAGAGAGACGTATATTTTTACGAGCATTTACAAGACGATCCAGCAGAGTGAAAAATCTGGTGTATATTTCAATTGTATTAGGAGGCTAACAAAGATGTCGACTGGTATACTCTTCCGTACTTCAACTCGCTGAGCGAGTTATGTAACAGCTGCGTTGGTCCCATGGTCCGTTTACACACTCACTAATTAATAAACTGTCATTACCAAAATTGTATTGTAGACAGAAAGATCGTGGTGCGCTTGCATGTGTCACGTGATCAATAGTAAAAACATTCTTACCTATCGCGAGTTGGCAGAATGAATACCACAAAAAAATATCCAATAGTGGGCTTAGGTGTAGGTCTCTCGATTTATATATATATACTCGCTCTGATTTGCTATATAGTATGACTATTTCATCTCTTATGTGTGTCATTAAGAATCAAAGCACCATCAGAACGGATCATGTAAAGTACAGTGTAGATCGATTGTAATGCATGGTTGTAAGATGACTCATTGGTATTGACTGCAGTATACACGGCTATGGAGGTAACTCTCTTCAAACAATGGATTGAGACTCTACATAAGGCGTACAGCGGTCCCATATAGTCAGCCAACTCATCACTCAGCCTGTAGATGTCTCCATATCGGCTACATGGATGTACGCCATGATCCATAGTATTATCTATTCTAGAAAATGCTACCATGATACCCTAAGCTGAAACTCCTTTTAGAGACGCGCAAATTAATGTTAGCACCAGAATGAATAACAGGTTGTGCAGATATTAGAGAAGCAATACACATCTTGGCTCGTCAACCCACCTGGTTAAGGTCGATGGTAATGAGTACAGTTTGGAGGTGGTGCAAAGAGTCAATTTTAATGTGGGGTTTCGATGTAAGGACCTCAAATATGGCCTAGAAACTAGGAAAAGAACATTTTCTTACTGAAACTTTCGCTAAATGTCTACATATAAATGGTATCTGGGAAAAGCGGGGGGGGTATGGAGCGGACTGAATGTGTGCTTCTTCCATGCAAAGAAAAACTCTTGACTCAGAGATACTGATAGATCTCGTTAACGCAAGTTGTTGTCGTATCGGTTGATATCCAACAAGCAACGTGTTTGAACATGAATCTGCAGCCCTAACCAGACCATTAGAGATAGTGAAGTGAGGGTGGGTAGAAGCACTGGTGCTATCAACGAATGCAAGAGGTCACACAGCTAGCATTTATGAGTGATCTAATTCGTCAATAGTATGTGAATTAAGATAATGACAGACCTAAACAGTCAGACAAGTAGCCATCAACTGGCATACGCTCTTTAGCATCTAATACTGTTCACCTTGCAAAAATCCCTCTACCTCAGTCTCAATGTCATCCAATGTAATAGGCGAATCGGGATGCTGGCCCTTCCTAGGCATCAAGTTTCCTTGTCCAGTCTGCTCTGTGTCTTTTGCTTCCATCTTAACTTTTTCTTTTTTATTGGCCAGTTATATGGCTTTTCTCTGCAACTCTGCCTAGAAGTCCAGCATCCCAGAGTTCGCCTCTTCACTGTTTGACATTGAGACTGGTGTTTTGCGGGTACATTTAATGAAGCCTTGCAGTTGAGGACTGTGAGGCGTTTCTAAGTGACCCACACTTTTGAACGGTAAGTTTATTACACAGAATAAAAATTAAAACCAGAAGCATAATTATTTTCGCAACGTCAAGGTGTGAGACAAGGCTGCAGCTTGAGTTCAAACATTTTCAACATTTATATAAATGATTAGCAGACATGTTGGACCATTCTCCAGCCCCCCAGGACTCACACTATTTGACACAGAGGTAATATCTGCTATATTGCTGAATGATTTTGGTACTTGATCACCAACAAAGAAAGGTCTTCAACAGAACCTCAAACATTCTTAGCAATATTGCCATAATGGGCCCTGGCAGTAAATAAATTTTTACATTTAAAGAAATCATGATTTTCAAGAGAACAACGATGCAGAAACACAAATATAAATTCACCTGAACAACACCAATAATTGAACCACCCAAAAAATTACTCATACCTTTGGTCTGACCATATCTGCATCGAGAAACTTTAATATGGCAGTGATATGCATCGAAGAAATTAATTCAAAACCAATGGAAATTTGGACCCAAATATTGATAGCGGTAATCCTACAAGCTCTTTAACAGAAGTGAGGTTTGTTTGGGGCCCACTGAATAAACTGGACTTTAAAAAGTGGGACAAAACATTAATTGAAGCCTTATGGTGCAAATAAATACACCAACTACTGCATGTAGGGCAGAATTGGGGGCCACTTTCCAATGGTAATGAGCACAAAAATATCATTAAAATCTCCCAATTTAAAGCATTCAAACCCAAGAGCTGAGCACAAAAACGAGCCGCTCCTCAGTCAGCTGGTTTGGACCTAACCAATCAAGTGACACCAGCACTGCTTCAAAATAAATATTCAAATAAACAAAATCATGAACCAACACAGGAGTCATATTTACAACAATTGGAAAAACGAAACATAATCCAAAGCCGACTAAATTGGCTATCTTGCTCTGAACCGAGAATAATGAATTGGAATGATTATCTCTACTCTGTCAGAGATACAAAGCAGGGACAGAACTTACCAAGTATCAGGCTGAGTGACCACCAATTGGGCAATAAGAAGCAGACATAAAAAGACATGGCTACCAAAGAGGAGCGTGTATGTGGTCAACTGCACGACAGGGGGGTAGAAACAGAGTGCACTTTTTCCCTATACCTGTGATAAATATTTCTCACCAAGAGATTATTCATTTTCACAGAAATTACAAATGTATTCAAAAATTGTAACTTATTAAACCAGTGGCAAACAAAAAACTCATGGGCGAAGGAGCAATTGGGCTCCTCTTGCTTGCCAAATATGTATTTGCCTGCCATAGCTGTGAGACACTGAATATAATCTCTGCATAGTAAATAGTAAGTTAACTTATTTATTAGTATTATTGTTATTACTATTATTATATTATTAGTGGTAATTAATTGTTATTACTATCATGTTATATTATTAATTATTATTAGTTGTGATTATTATACCCTTCCAAATAGTAGTGGTAATGGGTAGTAGGGGTGGTAGTAATGATAGCAGTTTAGTGATGGTGGTGGTAGTAATAGTAGTAATGATGATGGTAGTTTGTAGTACGATTCAGGAAGTTCCACAGAACTTCAAGGAGGCTGCAACTCTTGTTTGAAAAGGTAAGATTGAAACAATCTAGCTGGTTGGTTTGATAAAACACTTGCTTAGTGTAGGGCGCTGTCCATGGTGCTGATAGAGTGTAGGGCGCTGTCCATGGTGCAGGGGGGGGGGGGGGGGGGGGGGGGGGGGGGGGGGGGGGGGGGGGGGGGGGGGGGGGGGGGGGGGGGGGGGGGGGGGGGGGGGGGGGGGGGGGGGGGGGGGGGGGGGGGGGGGGGGATAATTAGAGTGTAGGGCGCTGTCCCATCGGGTGCTGATAGAGTGCAGCGTGGATTTCGTGCCATTTGCACCTGGCACTTCTTGGTCAAAAGCATTTCACTTTTTGTTTATTTTGTGTTATAGCGTGATATAAGCAGACTTCTATATAATTCCAATGCAAGAACTAAATGATGGCCCCTGAAGTATAGCTACATATCGAGGTATTTCATCATAGAAATGGATACCATTCTATTATTGTTATCTTGGTAGCCTATTTGGTTTTCATTGCTGTAAATGGGAACTGTACGCATTGGAAACATGTATATGGTAGGTTGGGCAATTGCTTACTTGATTATGTGAGTCAAATTAGATTCACGGAAGTGTATTGTGCCATATCACAGCGTGTTGCTGAACGCAATGAATTCTCCATGTTTGAAGGCGGGCCTGTATAGGCCTATTTATTTAGCAAGACAGCTGTGGTGACTGCATCTCACTGTAGTAGCTGTAGTCTGCATCTCACTGTAGTAGGCTGTAGTCTGCATCTCACTGTAGTAGGCTGTAGTCTGCATCTCACTGTAGTAGGCCTGTAAGTCTGCATCTCACTGTAGTAGCTTGTAGTCTGCATCTCACTGTAGTAGGCTGTAGTCTGCATCTCACTGTAGTCGGCTGTGGGCTACGTTTTGTTTATTTGGGTTCTCCATTCGCCTTTTGTTTACTGCGTTGTTTTAATGTTAATGTAACTAGCCTAAATTAAGATTGTGTCATGCCCTTTTTCCATATGACATTTTGTTTACTAGGACTCTACTCGTAACGGCTGTTTTGTTTTTGTTCTGTTTGCATTCACTCATTTCGTATTCACAGTTGTTGGTATTCTAAGCCAAACTGCTATTCAGTATGTTTGGTTACATGCATGATAACTTAGCTACTTACTTTCAGCATTTAGTTTGCATTATTTATTTTGTTGGTTTATTCTTTTGGTAAATACAGCTGTGTGTATGGCTTGCTTTCAAATCTCCTATGTTCATTAACCAAAACCAGTTGTTGTAGGGCTCTGCCGTTGTACTGAGACAGCGCAAACAGACGAGGCTACGATTCAAAAGCATCTCAATGTTCTCGGATCTCTGCATTTGGACTTTGTCTATTGTGGCATAGTGTGATTATATAAAGAAAATTCAATATAATTCCAAAAGCAAGAAACCCCCCCCCAACGTTTTTACATCTCAAACGATTCAATTGGCCCCTTAGTCACTTTATTCTGGCGCAGGGTCCTTGGTGTGTGTGCCAAGGTGTGGATTGTGGATTTCCATCTCACAAATGATTAAGAAACAATAATCTTATCATAATCTAATCACTATAAAGAGTATTTATCAGGGAAGACTATGAAGTTTAATCGCCCCCCCCCCCCCCCCCCCCAGAGAGAGAGAGAGAGAGACTGTGTGGTTAATGACTGTTGGGGCTCCCTAAACCCATGGGGACATTAAAGCTCAATCTCAATGGAGGAGAGGGGACAGAGGCAGGAGGGGCTGTATTGGGAGGCAAATACATATAAATATGATTTAATCTACCAGTCTGCGTGACTGTGTTATTTCCCCAAGGATGAATGGCAGCTTTCTGTCGCCGTATCAGCTCCCTTGTGTATTAGCAGCTCAGGTCTTTTTGTTGGTTTTCAGAATTAAGCATTAGGTGTTGACGTGCCAGGCAACAAAATGAGATTAGATTTATAATCACAAAGCGAGCAGTGTTATTTAGTCGGCTGGGTTAGTGTGCAATGATAGATCCCTCATCTCACTTATCTGGTCAACCTTGGTTTGTCATAAATATCAAATCAGCGCAATTCATTTAAAATGCCACTATAGTGCGCTCTCAGTGAAGCAGAATGCCAGTACATAAACATGCTCTTAGTGACTTCTAGGGAAACAGCCCTGCTGGGACGCTCAGAGGCACAGTGAGGCGAGGCTCTGGGAAATACAACTGCTATGCCCCTAAATGGTTTGGTGGACTAAATCTGATGTCAAAGTCAGGCTCTCTCCAGGATAGGATAACATGGGGCTTTCCCTGCCTCATTGTCAACTAATAGCCACATGGGATGGAAATAGTGAAAATGGAAAATCTGGTATATGCCTACATGGCGTGTAGGAGGAACTCAACTAGAGCTCAGAGTAAACCTGAACCTATACTAGAAATGAAAGTTATTAAATACAGTCAATGTGATGTTCATAAGCCACTTCAGTTTGGGCTATGTCTCTGGGATGACAGATACTGTTGCTCTTTTTGCAATCACACTCTTTCTCTGTTCCAAGAAAATAAGATATTTTCACACCAATAGCAGTATAGAAAGCAATTTCAGTTAATGTTCATACAGAAGCCTGTCACTTTATAGTCACAAGCTAGATTTCCATCCAATTGGTGACAGATTTTCATGTGAACATTCAAAAATAAAGATAATATGCAAATGTCGTGTTTGTGTTTCCACCAAACTGACTTGTTGCAGATAAAAATCAGTGTGTGATGACGTAGTGCACACTAAACCTTTTTGCTTAAGTTTTCATGTACTGAATACAAATCTAAAGTTCAATGCGTTTCCATCACATTTTCAACTCTACTGATATTTTGTCACAAAAACTGTTATATTAAATAGCAAATGTGCCTCTTTGGTCTTGTCATGTGCGCTCTAGCCAACAGCTTGCAGATACAGTGCAGGTAGGCTGTGTGGCTAGTCTTACAGTACATGATGAGATTATTATGGATAAGAGCAATAATATTTTTATTTGTCAAATGGCAGTCAAGCATCAATCATCATGTCACCAGAATAAGATATATTTATTGGACAGGAGCATCAACCTCATCACCGTGCACTTTCACCAGCCTGTGAAGTTCATCATTACTTATTTCATCTGTTGCCTAATAAATTTCATGCTTACCAGAGTCGTAGTGGGAGGACCAAACATCTTATCATCGCATGACTCCAAGTTTACTTCGATTATAATGATTTTTATATCAATATTTGTGCATAAAGGCGTTTCCACTGCCATTTCTAGCAAAATGTATTTTACCGACACAAAAAGATCCCGCCATGTCGAAAGAACAAATGTTTTTCTTGGAACTTTCAATAAATTCCCTGGTTTTCCCAAATTCCCTGTTGGAGGATTCCTGGAATCATGGAATAAGCAGGAAATCCGAAATTCTCCAACCAGGCTTTCTGAAAACCAGGGAATTTATTGCATTTTGCAACCCTACTCCTGCATCTGAGCAAAATTGACTTTACATTTCAATGCACACAATCAGATAGTTTTTTTAGAATATTCTCTCCCCCAGTTCTTTTAACCCATTATGAACTTCACCCATGTCTCTGGCTCCCACCACACGACTTTCAGATAAACACTTTCTGAAATAAAAACACTTTCATTATAAAATCCAATAAATGCAGATCCAACAAAAGGTTTCCTTGTTCCTTGAAAAGCAACGTGCTAGCAAAATTTTGTTTTTCGTCTTTTTGTGTATGAAACATCTTGTTTTGAGTGCTGTAGAATGCACTACGGACAATTAATTTGTTTGTGTATGAACAGTGAAGTGTATTCTCATAATGTGGAGTGTTCTGGGTTCTGTGCCAGGAGTGTTCTGGGTTCTGGGTTCATTTCTGTGCAACAATCTTAATTGGACCTGTTGAAAGAGGGAGTGTGTACTGCTGGTACTATTTTGTGAGCTTCCCAATGTATTCCTGCATAGAAACAACATAATTACAACTTTCCTACATTCTGTTGTCAAATTCCCTACATGATGATGCCCTTACCTGGCGGCATGTGCTCATAACAAAGGCATCTAGCTTAAACATAAGGCTTATGTTTCTGTTTGTTTAGCATGATTATTTTTTATTCAAATAAAATACTTCATTTTTTCCTGAAGGTGGTGTCCTGTTCTCATCATTTTAAAGGTGACATGTCACACGGACAAGCCAAGGCTCTACGCCAAATCCCAGCTCTGTTTTGTCCCTATTACTAGTCAATTGACATTGGATCTTAATTTCTCCACTCAACGCTCTTGAGGAAAAACCTACTCATGTGTAAAAGTAGAGGGAAGAAGTTGGAACGAGACATGCTTACCTAGCTGGTGACTCTCCTTTTCCTCAGTGTTTATTGGAAAAGTCTTCATGTGAAGCGCTTTCCACTTGACTCAGGGCAGACACCTTGGCTGCAGAGATCACCTTTCAGATTGCATGACGGCATGGGAGGTGTACACAGTATTCCGTCAGCTATTTCCATCCCCCATATGTGACTGATCTGTGATGCAGAATACAACATGCCAATCTTTATAAAACTGGCTACACTCCATTACAACTAAAATGGTATTTATATGCATTGCTTCTGAAGGGGTTAATGTTATGACCTCTAATGTCTATGTAAAGATCACAAGTAAAGAAGCCCCAACACTAACCAAGCACTGCCGTCCTGTGTCCCCATTATGCCAAATGTCCTCACATAAAGTGACTATGCTGTCCGGTGTCCCCATTATGCCAAATGTCCTCACATAAAGTGTTGATGCCGTCCTGTGTCCCCATTATGCCAAATGTCCTCAAATGCACAGTGTCTCAATGCCCCACATCATGTGTCCTTATATACCCAGGTTGCCCACAGTACCCTTCTGCCCCCATGTGCCCTTTATCGACCGTCCTCACATTCCCTGCCAGTGCTTCAGACAGAGAAATCCCCAAATCGATCACATTTCCCAGGCCTTCCCCCGTAACCACACTAAACACACTTTCCCCTTTGTTTAAATAATTCAAACAGAACCACTTACGGTCTACTGCCTTAGCTTTAGTTACACTGGAGGAAGGAGACTTAAGTTTCCTTTGTGTGTAGATAGCCCACGTGTGGTAAGATGTTTCCACAGATGTGTAGAATTCATCACTGAATCCAAACGAAAATGACAGCAACAGCAGTAATCCGAGACAAGGGATAACTCTTTCATATACAAAAATCTAATATTACGCAATCCTACCTGAAAATAAACTGAAAATAACTTTCTGCTTGTTCAGGAGGGTCAACCTTTGTGATTTTTGTACATATGGATCTGTTGATGCCCAGTTGTTAGGAAATAAATGTTATTTCTAGATGTGTTAACCTGTGCAGTGTTTATGTCAGGCCAGTCATTGTGATCTAGCTAGCAGTAAGTCTATTGTAAGTCTATTGCCTTGCTGTGTATAGATTATATTGGCTGCGTTTGGTTACTGTGAGCTCTGAGCTGGTCTCCAGGCCTATGAGTTGTGATTGGCAGATCCGGCGCCAGGATGAAGTGACTAAGGGGGCAGTTGAAATCGTTGAGTGGGTAGAATTGTCGGGGTTCTTGCATTGGAATTATATTGAATTCAGCTTATATCACACTATACCACAATAAACATAACGTTTAAATGCCGAGACTCCGAGACCATTAAATGCTTTTGAAGTGACAGGTTGGCGCAAAATCTCTAGCCTTTCTCTGCTGCGCTGAGTCAGCGTAAAATAGGGGCCTTCTAGCAGTCAGCAGGAGGCAGGCAGGTAGTGTTGCATTTACAGGGCCTTCTAGCAGTCAGCAGGAGGCAGGCAGGTAGTGTTGCATTTACAGGGCCTTCGGAAAGTATTCAGACCCCTTGACTTTTTCCACATTTTGTTACGTTAGAGCCTTATTATGAAACAAATTAAATAAATAAAAAATCCTCAGGTCTAAGGCATTGTCTGTAGAGCTCCGAGACAGGATTGTGTCGAGGCACAGATCTGGGGAAGGGAACCAAAACATTTCTCAAATAAATATTGGAACCTACACAAACATGATGAGGGACTGCCCCATTGTGAAGATCTTCTGGTCACAGGTTGCCAGGTCTGTGTCGAGCATTTAGTTGGTGCTGCAATTCCCTATCTTCCCAATATACTATTGTTGAACGATGACTCTTCACTGACTCTCACAGTTCCCCAAAAATGAGTATGGTTGCTTGGACCGACCGCGGCAAAATAATGTTGGTGACAAACCTCCACATAAGCTCAGCATAACTCAATGGCAACAAAACTGTCTTGACGTTCTTTCACTAGAGCTCTCCATAGCAACGTGTGAACGGCGTCAAGGGAACAACATTAGATACATTTAATAGAGCAGTCGAAAAGGTTAAAAGCTTATTATGAGTTCATGTAATGCAATTATGTTTGAATTCATTAATTGTGTTTTGAATATATGTATCGAATATCGATGAATGCACGCTGATTCTATCCATGTGTCCATGTGTGGAGGGGAATAGGGATTACTAAGAAGGGGGAAGGAGAGGGGAGATTGGACAGACAGGACAAATAATTCTTATTTACATTTTTCTGTATTGTTTTTAATTTCTTTACATATGTACTTTTTGATCATTATTGCATGTCTGTGATCTGAACCCTTCACAAAAAACGAAATAAAAAGTTGTAAAAAAAAACATTAAAAAAATAACACATTGAATAACAGATTCACTATATGGAACCACAGATAGTCACAAAAAAATCTAAAGGAAGTTTGTTCTGAAGTGTCTGTCCTATATCTGCGAGATCAGGAAACATTACTTATTTTTTTGGTATATTAGTGTGTAGCCCAAACTGTTCGGACGCTACAGACAGAAGTTGGCAGATCGGCTGTACCGACCTCAGACGAGTCACAAGACCCTTGTGGGGAATTATGTTATTTCTAGATGGTGCACAGTGAGAGACCAGGTCTCCCCACTGCAGTCCAGGGGAGCTGCCATTGATTACCACCACTCAACATGCAGCAGGCTGGTGCTAATGATGAGCATTTTGCTTCTATTGATTAGGTTATGGCAGTTGTGTGTGTGTGTGTGTGTGTGTGTGTGTGTGTGTGTGTGTGTGTGTGTGTGTGTGTGTGTGTGTGTGTGTGTGTGTGTGTGTGTGTGTGTGTGTGGTTTGTGTGTGTGTGTTGGTTGTGTGTGTGTGTGTGTGTGTGTGTGTGAGCATGTGCATGTGGCTGTCTATGTGGTAGTGAGTATGATGGAGTGTGTGTGTAGCAGCCAATTAATATGATTATGAATTATGATTAATGAAGCCCTTAATAACACATTCAAATAGCAGTTCTATAGTTGCATACTAGCTTGATCATATACTATTTGTCCTGCAGATTATGTTTGAGTATAGCTGATCATACTATTTGTCCTGCAGATTATTGTTTGAGTTTGAGTATAGCTGATCATACTATTTGTCCTGCAGATTCAGTTTGAGTATAGCTGATCATACTATTTGTCCTGCAGATTCATGTTTGAGTATAGCTGATCATACTATTGTTCTGCAGATTCTGTTTGAGTATAGCTGATCATACTATTTGTCTCCGCAGATTCATGTTTAGTATTAGCTGATCATTACTATTTGTCCTGCAGATTCATGTTTGAGTTATAGCTGATCATACTATTTGTTCTGCAGATTCATGTTTGAGTATAGCTGATTCATACTATTTGTCCTGCAGATTCATGTTGAGTATAGCTGATCATACTTATTGTCCTGCAGATTCTGTTTTAGGATAGCTGGATCATAACTATTTCCCCTGCCGATTCATGTTTGAGATAGCTGACTCATACTATTGTCCTGCACCTTCTTCGTTGAGTATAGCTGATCATACTATTTGTCCTGCAGATTCATGTTTGAGGATAGCTGATCATACTATTTGTCCTGCAGATTCACGTTTGAGGATAGCTGATCGTACTATTTGTTCTGCAGATTCACGTTTGAGGATAGCTGATCGTGAGAGGCTGGTGAGGGCCACCCGCAGTGTGGAGAGGGGCTGGTGAGGGCCACCCGCAGTGCGAAGAGGTGAGGGGCTGGTGACTAGAGGTATGGGGGCCATGAGCAGATGACAAGGGAAGCTGGGGAGGCTTGGTGCTCAGCCTGTCTGTTGGTCCTGTGGAGCCCCTTGCCTTGATTAGCAAGCAGGGCATGTCGTCCACAGAATACTTATTTCCTGTAATGATTTTACTGTATACAGCTTCTAACCAGCAACCTTAATCCTGCCAGTCAGCACTGAGCGCCTGCTCAGTGATCACACATACAACACACTCATCCTGTACACACACACGTGCATGTGCACGTACAGTACGCATACACGCATGCACAGCACACACACACGATTGTTACACTCTTACACCCACCGACACACTCACACACATAATCAAATTCACACATGCTCACACATTCAGGTAATCAACCAGCTATAGTATCGTTATAAATTCCTCCTTTTCCTGACTGATTGGATTTTCATGAGCTACAGTATGGCCATCTCTGTGGCTGTTTTCTCTAGTGCTCATGTATCATTTTACGACTGAAAGAAGAGCACATTATCATAATGGGATCTCACCACGCATGTTGCCATGGGGGTTGCCACCCAATGAGCAAGTAGCAAGCCGATGAACAACACACACATTTACAGTAAATGAGACACAGAAAAAAAGCTCATTTTGGCTATTAGCAGAATTGCATAATGTTTCTCCATAGTAGAACAGGAATTTGACATTTCGTTTAAAGTTTGACACAGCGGGCAGTCTGTCCGGCTGTGAGTCTGTGAGGAGATTCAGTGTTTGACATTCAGAAATGGACTGGGAAACTCGGATTAATCACACATATGGTCAATTATCCCCAGGATCCAACACAGCTGATGACTAAACAACAATGAGGAAATGAAAGAGATGCAGCTGAGACCAACCCCCATTTACAGCTTTCAGTTCTTCAGGAAAGCAGGAAATCAAGGTTTGAGGACATACAGTACTGGAGCATGAAAGAGAGATAAATGGATTCTACCTCATAATCTGACAGGAATACATGGTCTGTCATTCATTCATGTTCGTTACTGCTTCCTCCCTTGGGGCCTACTTGTTGCAGTATGCCAACCCTACACCTACAACAACCAGCTTTAGATCCTATTTTCAAGGACGGTTTAGTATCTCGATTGATAAGAGAAAGTGGTTGGTATGACAGGCTATGATAACTACATTCACCTGAATTGGCCAACAGAGTCCACTGTCACTGGGCCCACTTTCATCATTTGTTCATGTAGATATACTCATTGGTGAAAGTAAGGCGCTACGGCGTCCCGGCAAAATAATAGTGGGGGTACGCTGTACCGGTAAAACGTTAATCACAATTAATACAACATGCCCAAAAAACTATAGGCTACTACAACGTTATTAAAGATTACTGCATGTCAGCCGCATGACACATTTGTGAATTGACTGGTGGTATACGCTCCAAACTGCGTTGTGGTTTGAGGAGAACACTTACATTTTGTCAAGGCGGAGATGAGTGGCCGAGAAGCTTGTAGACAAGGCGAAGGTGAGTGGCTGAGACTGAGGCGCGCGTACAGTGGATGCATCAATTCAGGCTACAAGTGTAGGCCTAATGACAAATCACAGAATGTCATTACAATACACGTAGGTGTTTTGTAACAGATATCTATTTCCATTCATCAAATTGCAGGTGGAGTGCATTGTTGTGGTTTGGATGATGACATTATTTTGTGAGAGGATGAATGTGTGCGGGTAGCCTACAGGAGCGCCTTTGTTAAGTGATTGTTTGACAATCAGATGAAAACATCATGACTGGTTGTGTTTATGAAAGGCTAAGCTTTCCCTAAAGTCAATTTAATTAATTTGCCAAAATGATATAGCCTAATTAGCTAACTCCTCTCTGTACAGAAATAAATACAGTCATTCAAAATAGGCTACCTCAGCAGAAAACATGATTTGGCCACATAGGTTCATTAGTTTCAACAACAAAACAAGCTGTGGATTGTTTTAAATTGCATAGCCAACGGTCGGAAGGGCCCGCAATTTCGTCAGTGCGTGCAGCAAATACCAAATAGATGCTTGTTGAGTTGCAACTGTCAGTGAAAAGCAGAGAGACCCAGCAAGGCAAATCGCAATATTTAAAACTACAATCGCAGAAAAACTGTTTGGAAAGCAAATGGCTATTGCTGTAAAGAGATGACAATGAAAAGACTCCAATCTGTCTTTTAGTTACTACAAATTCTTAACTTATCTCCGGTGAGTGTGCGTATTCCCTGTCTTTGTCATTGGTTCAGTGCCACTTTTGTTTGTTTTTCGGGAATAATTTCCTCCTCCAGGTTAGATGTATTTGTGTCTCCCCATTTCATAGGCCGATTATATGGATCAGACAATATTGTTTTTATTGATCTGTTTGTCAGTGTCGGCAGAGTAGGCTACCCTGTAATTTTTGTAATATAACAAAAAAAATGTGCGTGCTCTTGGGTGTCCCGTACCAGTAAGAAAATAAATACACTTTGACCCCTGGATATACTGTAGATATACTGTAGTTATACTGTAGATATACTGTAGTTATAGCTGTAGACTACTGTAGTTATAGCTGTAGATATAGCTGTAAGAATTACTGTATGTTGATAGGACTGTAGATAGCTGTGTTATACTGGTCGATGATACTGGTAATTCGAGCTGGTAGACATACTGTAGGATATAGCTGTAGGTTATAGCGTAAGATGAGTACTGTAGTTATACTGTAGATATACTGTAGATTATACTGTAGTTTATACTGTATATATACTGTAGTTATACTGTAGATATACTGTAGATATACTGTAGATATACTGTAGATATACTGTAGTTATACTGTAGATATGCTGTAGATATATTGTAGTTATACTGTAGATATACTGTAGTTATACTGTAGTTAGACTGTAGATTACTGTAGATATCTGTAGTTATACTGTAGATATACTGTGTAAGTTGTTATACTGTAGATATACTGTAGTTATACTGTAGTTAGACTGTAGTTATACTGTAGTTAGACTGTAGATTACTGTAGATATACTGTAGTTTACTGTAGATATACTGTAGTTATACTGTAGTTAGCTGTAGATATACTGTAGATATACTGTAGTTATACTGTAGATATACTGTAGATTACTGTAGTTATACTGTAGATATACTGTAGTTATACTGTAGATTATACTGTAGTTTATACTGTAGATATGCTGTAGTTATATCTGTAGTTATCTGTAGTTTATACTGTAGATATACTGTAGATATACTGAGTTATACTGTAGTAACGTAGACTGTAGTTATACTGTAGGTTAGATATACTGTAGATATACTGTAGTGATATACTGTAGTTATACTGTAGATATAACTGTAGTTATACTGTAGTTAACTGTAGATATACTGTAGTTATACTGTAGTATACTGTAGTTATACTGTAGGATATACTGTAGATATACTGTAGTTATACTGTAGATATACTGTAGTTATACTGTAGTTATACTGTAGTTATACTGTAGTTATACTGTAGATATACTGCAGTTATACTGTAGATTTCTCTTCCAATACAAATCCCTGACCTACATTACAGATTGGGACAAAGCACACATTTCACCATGGTTACATGTAAGTGATGCACAAATATAACAGATCTCTAGTCACGCTCAGTCACTCATTGAGTCAGTCTAGAAATCTTGGACTATTTGATGGAGTTACATCTCATATCCTCAACAAACTGGAGAAGCCACTGTGCATCAGCAAAGTTCTCTTTCTCCGTCCAACAGTACTTCACTTATCAATCTGGAAGCCTCTGAGTTGGAGCATACCCAGTAAGGGGCTCCACCCCAGAGAATGATTAGCATTCCGGCACAGATGAGTTGAGCCTGTCAGTTTGGAGCCTACACCTGTCAGCATTTACCCAGGCTCAGCCACAAAGCAGATGAAAATCCCTGTACAAACACTGTAGCGGCACAGCGATACATCAGACAGTTAACATGTCAACGGCAAACGATAAGGGCTTACAATTGCTTTTAGAGTGTTTTGCCTCAGAGAAATTCAACACCTTTCCATTGAGGTGAAGCTAGCAATCCCACATGCCATGTGCCTTGGTTGTTTCTGTTGCGATAAAAATCGGATAATTCATGACAAAGTTGACTTTGTGAGCGACTGTGTCTGTTTTGAGACCCTTCATGTTGGTCTTTACTAGGACAGGGATTGGGAGGAAGGAGTGCCTCCATTCTCAGAGGCTTTGAGTGAAAGACTGTGTTTTTTGTTATTGTTGATTTCACAAGGTTTAAGCATCCCTCAGGGGGTTATAGAGTGACAGTTTTCACTCACATTAAAACATGGCTGCAGTTAGCATGTGTTCATTCACACGTGACTCGTGACTCATGACATTTAAGCATTTCATCACTGTTTATTTTCAGGATTTTACATCCACATTCTGCTATCACTCCATTGCCACATCATCTTTGTCAGTCGTATTAGGACACTATCAGAATATGAAACATCTCATTCGCTTCTCAAAGACCGTTGATTTTGTAATTATTTGTAAACTACTGAAATCAGCATTTATAACATTATATACTGCAGTATCTGTTATTGTAGGTCTTTATGAAGACATTCCTTTAACTTCTCACAGTAACGTTTACAGCCCCACCCCTCCCTGAGTACAACAAGCAGAGCTCTGGAAATGTGTAGTGAGGCGTTGCAGACGCCTTATTGCAAACTGGCTGAAGTTGGCCCTGGTTGTGGGGAGGGTGGGAGGAAGGGGATTGGGGGAGAGAGGGAAGGGAGAGGAGGATGGGAGTAAATGCGTCAAAGCTGTCCCACTGAGACAGATTCAGGCCTGCAGAGTTATCTCACGGACCAATCCTGTTTGGAGGAGAGAAGGGAGCCAGAAAAATGGAGCAGTGTGTATCTCCAGGCCACAGAGATGCAGACATGATTTAAAGCCCCACATAGATTCACTTACACTTACACACAAACACAAACACACACACACATCCGCATTAACACATACTTGGGCAAATTCACTCATATGTACAGTATATTTTATTTTATTTTATTTTATTTCACCTTTATTTAACCAGGTAGGCTAGTTGAGAACAAGTTCTCATTTGCAACTGCGACCTGGCCAAGATAAAGCATAGCAGTGTGAACAGACAACAACACAGAGTTACACATGGAGTAAACAATAAACAAGTCAATAACATGGTAGAAAAAAAGAGAATCTATATACAATGTGTGCAAAAGGCATGAGGAGGTAGGCAATAAATCGAATAATTACAATTTAGCAGATTAACACTGGAGTGATAAATCATCAGATGATCATGTGCAAGAAGAGATACTGGTGTGCAAAAGAGCAGAAAAGTAAATAAATAAAAGCAGTATGGGGGTGAGGTAGGTAAATTGGGTGGGTAGTTTACAGATGGACTATGTACAGCTGCAGCGATCGGTTAGCTGCATATATATATCCATATATATATATATATATATCCATATATAATGGACACACGCACATCTGCATTAAGATATACACTCTTAGACACAATTGTTTTGGGCCCGCAGAGCTTAAGTGTGACCTATCWTTCGAAAGCTACAGCACTTGTCTTTTTGGAAATCAAGCTCAAATCTTACCACATTTGGAGATTTGTATAAACTTTGCTGTCAGTCGATCACACATGTACAACGTCGTTTCAATATTGAAATTCAATCTCCAAATGTCACATTAAGGATTAACAAATAGTGTAGCTTTTCTCAACCAGTCAAAATCAGGAATTAGCATAATTTGTTATAGATAGATACCAGGGCTATTTTACTTATTTTTCCTTCATATCAATTTGGCTCTAGCGTTTGAACGGTGTAAGCTACGTAAAATATTATGACCCCATTCCTGAAAGTTATGACTCTCAGGAATAGGTACGTGCCTTCTGTTTCCCTCTCTGATACTCACAAGGTCTTGTTAGAAGGGAGTGTGACAAAAAATTTAATAATTAATGAGTGAGGGAAATTAATTCAAAGCATACTTCCTTCAGACTGGAATTTGGCATTACCGGACATGTCTTTGTGTTATTTATTGAGATGCTTAGTTTTCAGATAATTTTTAAATGACCTAATTACTTTTAAAACGCTTTCAATAGTTGTTTAATTAACCTCTAATTAACTAAGCTAATGTGGAATTGTTTTAAGATGGTTACACCATGGATAATTTAGCTCATTTCGTGAGAAGACCGATTTTCGGGATGTCTCATGGTCTGACAAACACTGCTGTAGGTCGGCCACCTTCCACTGCAGATGTGGAAGGCTGCGATAAGTGGACACTGTAGATTGAGACGCGGCATGAAGCCCATGCAAAAAAAACTGATATCTCTAGCTTAAACTGACAGATTTATTTATTATGTTACTTAGATTGACGCACGGGTGAGCGAGCATTGTGCCTTTTCCTTTTCACCGATGAATCTAATGTTTTTGATGCACATTGACTCACTTTGGTTGAGCGCCCTCCAATTCTTTCCTAATAACTTTTAGCAACATTTCATTTGAAGAAAAGTGCTTTATTGGTGTGTGTGCAATGCTTTTTTAAACAGTTGTTCCGAGTAATAATTGCATGTGGAAAATGTCCGGCTCCCCTGCAATTAACCTTTTTTACATCTGGACCCTGTAAGAATATAGTTGAATAGCGCTGATATTACAAAGAAATGCCAGGTGAAAAACAGTTAGTTTAGCATGCATGCAGCTAGTTTGCTGTCTTTCCAGCTTCCGTTTGAAGTGATTGTGTTAGCTGTGTAGTTGGCTAGCTCTTATGAACAGTGATGAGAGAGAGAAAATGTTCTATGCCAGGCGAAATAGTGAATCATTACTCTTTGTTATGGATGTATGCAAATAAATGTCACTAGAAAACAGGTTGCGTCTCTGGCAACCTAATCGATAGAATGAACGACCAGCCGGCTTTGGTAGCAACCCAAGATTTGTGTCGGGACTATATTTTGTGGAAGGATGAAATAGTATGACTAGATTCATCAAAATAAAGTTTTTAATGAAAGCATGTCAACCATTATTTGAATATGTTGGTAACCTGTTGTGTAAAAGTGATAATGCCCTCGAAGCCGGTGTTTGGAGAATATATTGGCATGGTTTGCTGGTCCTCAACTTTGTCTCGGGCCTAACAACACCCATGCCAATATATCCTCCAAACACCGGCTTCTCGGGTATGATTGCTTAATTGGTATATTGACAGAAAACACGTCTCTTGTACACCAAGGATGCAGGGAAGACTTGCAGGTAGATGAGCAGAGAAGAACGTGCCTATTTGAAAGCTATAAAAAAAATGTGTAGCTCTCATGCTAGAACACATTGGAGACCCCTACTGTAACAGAACACAGGCATGGCTGAGTGTGTGATTCACACACCCAAATTACATACAGACAGGACACATCCCCGTTCCCTGGGCACCAAGTACTTGTTCAGTTCTTCTTCCCTATGAATGTTTATGTTTTGATGAGATTAGAGTGAATGCATGACCTGCATTAACCTTGGATGTTAAAACAACAGATTAAATTGATTGTTCGTTGTAAAACCGAGTCATGGAATCACTGAGGCATGCAGTTAAACCAAAAGAGAGGGGAGAGGTTTGAGTCCAAAGTCATGACTGTCACGCCCTGACCGTAGAGAGCTGTTTATGTCTCTATTTTGGTTTGGTCAGGGTGTGATTTGGGTGGGCATTCTATATTCCTTTTTCTATGATTTGTATTTCTGTGTGTTTGGCCGGGTGTGGTTCTCAATCAGAGGCAGCTGTCTATCGTTGTCTCTGATTGAGAACCATACTTAGGTTGCCTTTTCCCACCTGTCTGTGTGGGTAGTTGTCTATGTGTAATTGCATGTCAGCACCCGGTTTAAATAGCTTCACGTTCGTTTTGTTTGTTTGTTTAGTGTTTATTCGTTTATTAAAAAGTATGTATTCAAATCACGCTGCGCATTGGTCTCATCGTTATGACGAACGTGACAGAACTACCCACCACCAAAGGACGAAGCAGCGTGGAAGAGAGGACTGGACATGGCAGGACATCCTGGACGGCAAGGGATCCTACACATGGGAGGAGATCCTGGCTGGAAGGGATCGCCTCCCATGGGAACAGGTGGAGGCAGCCAGGAGAGCGGAGGCAGCAGGAAAAGGGAACCAGTGTTATGAGGGAACACGGCTGGCAAGGAAGCCCGAGAGGCAGCCCCCCCCAAAAAAAAATTGGGAGGCACACGGGGAGTGTGGCAGAGTCAGGTTGGAGACCTGAGCCAACTCCCCGTGCTTACCGTGGCGAGCATGTGACTGGTCAGGCCCCGTGCTATGGGGTGATGCGCACTGTGTCTCAGCCGAGCATTCACAGGCCAGTGTGCTCGGTGCCAGCGTCCCGCATTTGCCGGGTTGAAGTGGGCATCCAGCCAGAACGGGTGGTGCCAGCTCTGTGCTCGTGACAGCCAGTGCGCCTCCACGGCCCAGTGAATCCGGTGCCTCGGCCAAGGAAGAGGCCTCCTCAGCCTGGTGAGTCCTGTCCCTGCTCCTAGAGCCAGGTCTCCTGTGTGTCTCCCCAGCCTGGTGAGTCCTGTGCCTGCGCCCAGCCCGGTGCCCCCAGAGACGGCCTCCAGCCCGGCACCTCCAGAGACGGCCTCCAGCCCGGCGCCTCCAGAGACGGCCTCCAGCCCGGCGCCTCCAGAGACGGCCTCCAGCCCGGCGCCTCCAGAGACGGCCTCCAGGGACGGCCTCCATCCCGGCACCTCCAGAGACGGCCTCCAGCCCGGAGCCTCCAGCGACGCCCTCCAGTCCGGATCCTCCAGCGACGCCCTCCAGTCAGGAGCTTCCAGCGACGCCCTCCAGTCCGGAGCTTCCAGCGACGCCCTCCAGTCCGGAGCCTCCAGCGTCGCCCTCGCCCTCCAGTCAGGAGCTTCCAAGCGACGCCCTGCAGTCAGGAGCTTCCAGCGTCGCTCGCTCCAGTCCCGGACCTTCCAGAGGCGCCCTTCAGTTTCCGGACCTTCCAAGAGGCGCCCTTCAGTCCGGAGCTTCCAGAGGCGCCCTTCAGTCCGGAGCTTCCAAGCGCCCCTTCCAGTGCGGAGCTTCCAGAGGCGCCCTTCAGTCCGGAGCTTCCAGAGGCGCCCTTCAGTAAGGCCCCGCAACGGGTCCCCAGTCCGGCCCCGCAACGAGGGTCCCCAGTCCGGGGTCGGCGGCGAGGGTCCCCGCTCTAGAGGCGCCACCTAAGTGGGCCAAGCCAGAGGTGGAACAGGGTCTACGTCCCGCACCAGAGCCGCACCGGGGAGAAATGCCCCACCCAGACCCTCCCCTATAGGTTCAGGTTTTGCCGCCGGAGTCCGCACCTTTGGTGGGGGGATACTGTCACGCCCTGACCGTAGAAGAGCTGTTTAGTCTCTATTTTGGTTTGGTCAGGGTGTGATTTGGGTGGCATTCTATGTTTCATTTCTATGATTTGTATTTCTATGTGTTTGGCCGGTTGTGCGTTCCTCAATTCAGAGCACTGTCTTACGTCTCGTCTCTGATTGAGAACCATACTTAGGTTGCCTTTTCCCACCTGTCTGTGTGGGTAGTTGTCTATGTGTAGTTGCATGTCAGCACTCGGTTCAAATAGCTTCACGTTCGTTTTGTTGGTTTGTTTAGTGTTTATTCGTTTATTAAAGAAGTATGTATTCAAATCACGCTGCGCATTGGTCTCATCGTTATGACGAACGTGACAATGACTGCATGGTTTAAAGCCCACATGCAGTCTTTTTTAATTGAATGTTTAAATCATCACTGTATGTCTAATAAAAAACAATATGTTTATTTCATGAAAATAACTAAGTATATATATTTGTTAATTTCACTGAGTCTCTTTTTGCCATTGAAATGCTCAGTCTGATAGTGTGGGCGTGTGGATACAAATGTAAATATATTTACATACACAGCCCTGATTGGTGTGTAGGATCATCTAGACCAGTGGAATGCCCTTGAGGAGCTCTCATTTGTGCTGCAAAAAAATATATACAAATCTTGATTAAAAAAAAGAACAGCACTCACTTATAATAAGCGTGACCTGTGGAATGCACATGGAGCTTTGACTTGGGAGTCCGGTGCACTCAGGCATGTTGTTACAATTGTATCATTTGAGGGGCGTGCATCACAAGCAAAGTCATTTGTATCATTTGAGGGGCGTGCATCACAAGCAAAGTCATTTGTATCATTTTAACGCCATCCCACCCACTGAGGTCTGAAGAACTGGAGACTGCGTCCTAAATGTACGACCGTTGTTTTCAAGGTAATCTACTCACATTCGCATAAGCCGATTCATGGTCCGGCTATTTCCGGGTTGCATCCGGGTTGTATCCGGTTTACATGGACCAACATCACATGCGCACTAGCACTCAGCGTGCACAGGGAACAGCGTGAGAAGTGACAACGTCATCACTTCATCCAAAAACATGACAGAGATTGGATGAATATATAAAATGTTAATGTGAGTGATGTAAAGAAATCGGCCATAGTGACAATTATTTGAATAATTCAATGGATGTTTTGTGCACAAAGGTGATGACTAAAGAGTCTTATTGGGATGTTCTAATCTGACTTCTCTGTGGTTGTCGATGGGAATGCCTTTTCTGGGGCCGGGCATTAGTTAAACTGCAGTACCAAAGCAAGTATGTAGGAGCAGTCGAAAACATGCTTCTAGACCGGAACCCTGGCCCCTTGATCCCACCTGAACAGGCTGAAATTCCAGGCATTTGTTTTTCAAACAGCTCTTACACAAAAAGTGCATTATGATAATTTTCACAAATTCTGTTATTTTGACCTCATATTGTGGAGATATCACACAATACACTGGGCCAGTTGTGCGCCACCCTATAGGACTCCCGATCACGGCCGGTTGTGATACAGCTCAGGATCAAACCAGGGTCTGTAGTGACGCCTCTAGCACTGAGATGCTGTGCCTTAGACCGCTGCGCCACTCGGGAGCACTAACTCAATCATCTAAATATTCAAATCAAAGTCAATTCTGCCAACAGTTTCGCATACGAAGACACTGAACAAATTGAGTTTTTAGACAATATTGATACGCCGAAGGAAGAAAAGTTGGGCAGGTAGCCTAGCGGTTAGAGCGTTGGGCCAGTAATTGCAGATTCGGGGAATAAGATTAATCTGCTGATGTGTCCTTGAGCAAGGCACTTAACCCTAATTGCTCCTGTAAGTGTCTCTGGATAAGAGAATCTGCTAAATGGCAAAAATGTTAAATGTAAGGTGGATGGTGCTTATTGTAACCTAACAATTTCAGGACATCCATGTGTTACATGACCTGTGGTGCTTGCAGTGTTGACTGCGTTGATTATATAACATCTCAAATACGCCTTACAGTAGCCTAAATAGATGACCGTGTGATTGTGTGTATTTAGGAGTGAAAATGTGGATAAACCATGTGGAGTGAACGCATGGATACTCCTTACAGAGTGACGCAGTCACTGGAAACCAACAACGCTTCGGGTTTAGGACTGTGTGTGAACACACGTAGCAAACCATAGTTTGGACCCTGGAGGTTGTCAATCGTACAGAATGAGTGACTCTGTGTGTGTGACACAATCAGCTCACATGCATATTACTGTCCCAAGGTCCTTCTTAACTTTACTATTATGTCCCTCTTTTGATCAAAGCTTTACTCCTTGTCCAACTCAGAGATGGACAGAGATAGTGTGATGCATATTCAGCTCTACTGGGTTTGCAAAACCGTTATTGTCAGATGAATCAGACTCAATTGGCAGAAGTCAACTGTCACATGAGAATTGAAAATGAACATTTTCTGGATGTCACAATGATAATGTTATAGATGTTGTCCCATCGGTGCCTAACCTGGGTATTTGACATTTTTCACTGGTTAGTGCGAATTCATGGCAAATTTGTCCCAAATTCTTTTTCCACAACCTAATAACCTAAAAACAACGCTAACAGACTGTCAGATCTGAAAGTTGGCCCACTTTGTCGCGGGCTGAGCCAATCCTAACATGGCACAGGAGGAAACAGATGGGGACTATAAAGACTTTGGTCACATTGCTCTCACGTTCTAGTAATTGGTATTCCACACACTAACCACTCCACAACACGGCTCAGGGAGGGAAGGGGAGGAAAATGGCTCACTACCCACTCCTATCCGGTGCCAACCGGTGTGAAACTGAATGAGGTTATTCCTCTCCTGTCACTGGCTGCCATTAAGGTCCAGGCTTTGTGTCTGCCCATATTAAATCACATTACAGAGCAGCTGTGTGTCGCTGCCATGTCCTATAGTCTTATAGGCTGTAGACGTGTTGTAATATATGTGGCCAGGAGGCTACAATGAAGGGTGCATTACGTACAAATAGAGATTTGTATTGTGGTGATATTCTTAGGTGAATTCTCTCAGGGTTAGATACAATATATGTATAGGTTATGTGTGTCTGAGGAGACCTTAACCAATATGTACATGTCTAAACTGTTTCTGGTTTTGCATTCTGTCTCCATTGAAGATTGTTGGGGCACGGTGACATTGTCTCAAGTATAATACAATGGCTCGACTCCAACACCACACACACAGTAGAATGAAATGCTTACTCAGACTTCTATACCCATAGAAGTCAATTCCATACAATAGCTCAGTGAGTCTCCACTGTGATGAATCCGATTAATTACCGCTGGCCATGAGAGAAATCAATGGAAAGTCACAGTCTCTTGAGTAGTACTGCAAGTCAGGGCAACATGAAGGACAGATTAAGGGGACGAACTGAGGGGTATTACGTTAAAGAACAGAGAGCATTAGTGAAATAGAGAATTATCATGAGTGACAGTAACTGACTATCCTACCGATCCTTGACTTCGGCGATGTCATCTAAAAAAAGCCTCCAACACTCTACTCAGCAAACTGGTTGTAGGCTATCACAGTGCCAACCGTTTTGTCACCAAAGCCCCATATACTACCCACCACTGCGACCTGTATGCTCTCGTTGGCTGGCCCTCGCTACACATTCGTCGCCAAACCCACTGGCTCCAGGTCATCTATAAGTCTTTGCTAGGTAAAGCCCCGCCTTATCTCAGCTCACTGGTCACCATAGCAACACCCACCCGTAGCACGTGCTCCAGCAGGTATATTTCACTGGTCAACCCCAAAGCCACCACTTCCTTTGGCCGCCTTTCCTTCCAGTTATCTGCTGCCAATGACTGGAACGAATTGCAAAAATCACTGAAACTGGAGACTTATGTCTCCCTCTCTAACTTTAAGCATCAGCTGTCAGAGCATCTTACCGATCACTGTACCTGTACACAGCCAATCTGTAAATAGCACACCCAACTACCTCATCCCCATATTGTTATTTAGCTTCTTGCTCTTTTGCACCCCAGTAGCTCAACTTGCACATCATCATCTGCACAACTATCACTTCAGTGTTAATGCTAAATTGTAATTATTTTGCCTCTATGGCCTATTTATTGCCTTACCTCCCTAATCTTCTACATTTGCACACACTGTACATAGATTTTTATTTTGTGTTATTGACTGTACGTTTGTTTACATGTAACTCTGTGTTGTTGTTTTTGTCTCACTGCTTTGCTTTATCTTGACCAGGTTGCAGTTGTAAATGAGAACTTGTTCTCAACTGGCCTACCTGGTTAAATAAAGGTGAAATATATATTTTTTGAAATGGGACAGGGTTGGGTGATGGATGCCATTTTTAAACCATTCCCTCCAAGCCTGGTTATTGGACATCATCCAGACCACCCACTGAGGAGTGAGACCCTTCCCTGCTCCCCTGGGGCCTCTGGGAGTGCTCTGGGGGTGCTCTAGGGGTGCTCTGGGGTGCTGTGGAGCTCTGTATGACTACATGACTCATCACAGGTCTTTATAAGCTCTGACAGGCTTTCTGACAGGCTTTCTGACATGCTCTCTGCCAGGCTCACTGCCAGGCTCTCTGCCAGGCTCTGTGCCAGGATCTCTGCCAGGCTCGCTGCCAGGCTCCTCCGAACTGGCAACCCAAGCCTGGTCAACAGCCAGTTACACCTTCATAGCACTGGCCTGGCTCAGCAATCTATTTTCAGTAGGACTGGTGAACCTGAGGGATTGCCATGCTCTTTAATGTCAGGTGTTTTATTGTCAGCTGATTGACGAAGTCATCAAAAGCTGAAATGTTATTGGATGGTGTGCTAGCTGATGAGCTACGATTTCTGAAGGCTGTATTTAACATGACCATAACACTCAACACAATTTTGTTGCGTTCAACATGACAATAATTTATTGATGACAGCAGTCAAGACATGTCTTGGTGATGGTAGTCTACAGACTGATCCATAATGTTTGAGTAAAGTGCTATCGAGCTATGAGGGTCCGGTAAAAGGAGTGGGGGAGGAAAGAGAATGGTTGAAGAGCGGGGAAAAGGATGAACGTAGCTACAGGAACAACAGAGGCAGGGGCTGGGAGTGTGAGTGAGGGTCGCAGTCAGGAGCCATTGAGTGAAATTATAAGGTATTGATCCAGAATAGCTTCCTGCCATCCAGGACCTCTGTACCAGACAGTGTCAAAGGATGGCCAAAAAATTGCCAAAGACTCCAGCCACCCTAGTCATAGACTGTTCTCTCTGCTACAACACGGCAAGCGGTACCGGTACGCCAAGTCTAGGTCCAAAAGGCTTCTTAACAGCTTCTACACATTGTTTCACATTTTTTATATTTTTGTCAAAATCAATGTAGAAACTCCGGTGAGTTACCTAGCATGTTTTCTACTAACATGCTAACTGGGGAAAGGCTAATGTTATTGAGCTACAGTAGCATGTCACTAGCAGGGTTTAGTAGAATAATTATATCGCTGTCACGTTTCTTTATGAGTATTTTGTAACTAAAAATCTATTTGAGTCAGATCTGTAAAGAGATAAGGTATACTTTAGTTTTTAGCTCATATTAAAGATGCATTTAGCCAAAACCGCTATTTAGCAAAAACCGCTATTTCTTGGTTGCTAAAATTGTAATTGTTTGCCTGATTTCCGTTTATGTGACAAAACAAGCAATGTATAGTGTAGAGAATCGTTGTGCCATTTAAACCACAATTAAATATATTTTCAATAACCCAAAATATTGTATTTTCAGCTGTTTGAAACTGATGTACAAAACTGAAAGTAAAAGACGCAAAACAAAACTTAGGAACGGGAAGCATAGAAACACTGCATACAGAATATGTCTACCGCTTCTTAGATTGCTTTCAATAAGAATGACAGATCTATAACTCACAAGTGTATGTGAATTCTTTCAGGTCGCCCAAAAAGTGACATATTGCATCTTTAAAAAAATAAAAAATAAATTTTAAAGGGGTGGATCAGCTTAATATTGCGCAAAGAATGTTGCTTCCATCAATGTAATTGTCTGCATCATTTCCAATCCCCCATATATTTTTTTTGTAAATATATTCATACACACATGCATACATATACACATATATACATACACATACCTATATAGATATACATACTTTTTTAAAGAATATACCTTTATCATTATTCCCCGCAAACCCAACCACCAATCCCCCAATTGGATTAAACTAATAAACACTTCGGCTTTTACCTTCAATTTATACATCTTATACACATTTTATAGACACAGTCTACTTTACAATAGTTCTCTCTTGTTTGTTCTTAGTCCTTCCTCTATTTCTGATGTCCATCCAGTTTGATTTCTATTTGTAACTATGCTATTTCACAAAAGTTCCGAACCTACAGTATATACATTTTACGGATCCCGTATGCTTTACATTGTTTATCTTGTTATTAGTCCCACCCTTCAGCTCCATTCAACCCCTCCCATCTATCTCTCAACATCATCCATTTCGGATTTCTATTTGCCATATATTTTTCAACTGTGCTGTTATGCTTCACAAAATAATTTAACCTTCCTATTCTCATAGCTTCTACAGATTGTAAATTWAAAAAAAAAAAATTGGCAAAAATAATTCTTATATTATTGATTGATTGACTATGGCTTTTCAAATCACCCAGTATTGCTATCTGTAGCGTTAGTTCTATACAAATGTTGCAATTCTTCAGCCATTCCTGGACCTGTGACCAAAAACGAGCTACATATGGACAATACCAAAATAAATGATCTAATGACTCTGCCTCCTCACAGCAGAATCTGCAGAGCTGGGAAGATTGTATCCCCCATATATTGTATATAACATTCTATTAGTTGCAAGAATTTTGTATAGTAATTTAAATTGAAAAATTTGAAGTTCTGAATCCGGCATTTTGCGTATTAATTCCATGTGCCATGGAATGGGTACATCGAAAATCTCTTCCCAACTATTTTGCAATTTATATGGCACAGCTGTCAGTTTTTTGGTCCTTAAATGAAATTGGTATATGTTTTTATTTATCACACTTTTCTTTAACCATTTATGTTCTTTAATAGAGGGCCGACATACAAGTTCCTTACTTTTTTCCCCTTCTACTTGCCTCTTCCATTTTTGTGGTAATGCTGCAATTAATTGGTTCAAATTTTGGGTAGAGCAGACATTTCCATATGTCTGTGTTAGCTGCATGTGTGACATAACTCCACCAGTCCTATTTATGATATCATTCACTAAAATTATACATTTTTTTTTAAATTTCTTCGAAAAATACAGTTTTTTTAATCAATTAGTATATTTGAATTTAACCACAATATTTGTTGTATTATTTGTTCTGTCTTTTCAGGTGGATTAAACTGAAATTGCAAGGCTTGTTTAAAAAATAAAGATATTTTGGAGATTATTTCCTTTTCAAACAACCGAAAGTGYGCAGGTGTAATCTGAATAAATGGAAAAAGGCTCTTCTTGAACATAAGATGAGACATTCTTACCAATTTACTAGAGAACCAGTTTGGATTTAAGTATAACTTTTGTATGACTGATGCCTTTAGTGAGAGGTCTAATGCTTTCATATTTAATCCTTTCTGCCTTCCAAATTCATATTCGTTATATAAATAGACCCGTTTAATTTTATCTGGCTTGCCGTTCCAAATAAAATTGAATATTTTTTGTTCATATAATTTAAAAAGCAGGTCACTAGGTGTAGGCAAAACCATAAGCAAATAGGTAAACTGTGATATGACTAAAGAGTTAATCAGGGAGATTTTTCCACAAATAGACAGGTATTTTCCTTTCTATGGTAGCAAGATGGTATCTATTTTTACTAACTTTCTATTAAAATGTATTGGAGTGAGATGATTTCTTTCTTTTGGGATTTGTATACCGTGTATTTCCACATCTGCGTCAGACCATTTAATTGGTAAACTACATGGTAATGTAAAATGTGCATGTTTTAGTGATCCAATACTTAATATAGTACACTTGGTAATTTGGTTTTAATCCAGAGAGAATAGCAAAAGTATTTAGATCCTCTATGAGGACGTGGAGAGACTCTAATTGTGGTTTTAAAAGAAAACATGAATCATCAGCGTACAATGACAACTTCGTTTTTAATCCACGGATTTCTAATCCCTTAATATTATTGTTTGATCTAATCTTAACAGCTAACATTTCGATGCCAATAATAAATAGATATGCCGATAGTGGACAACCTTGTTTTACTTCTCTAGATAGTTTAAAACTTTCTGAGATGTAGCCATTATTTACTATTTTACCCATAGGGTTACTATACATAACTTTAACCCATTTTATAAGAGATTCCCCAAAATTGAAATATTCTAGGCATTTATATATAAACTCCAGTCGTACTTTATCAAAAGCCTTTTCAAAATCAACTATGAAAACCAGGCCTGGTGTCCCCGATATTTCATAGTATTCTATTGTTTCCAGTACTTGTCTTATATTATCTCCAATGTATCGTCCATGTAAAAAACCTGTCTGATTAGGATGAATAATATCTGACAATACTTTTTTAATTCTATGCG
Source organism: Salvelinus sp. IW2-2015 (assembly GCF_002910315.2). Lineage (NCBI taxonomy): Eukaryota > Metazoa > Chordata > Actinopteri > Salmoniformes > Salmonidae > Salvelinus > Salvelinus sp. IW2-2015. The sequence continues at coordinate 23,081,596 of NC_036865.1, read as the reverse complement.
CCAAACATTTTGCTAGGATTTTTGCATCACAACACTGAAGTGTAAGAGGTCTCCAATTTTTTAAACGGACTGGATCTTTATATATACCACTTGGGTCCTGTTTCAGTAATAARGATATCAGACCTTCTTGTTGCGTGTCTGATAATCTACCATTTATATAGGAGTGGTTAAAACATGCTAATAATGGTCCTTTGAGTATATAAAAAAAGTGTTGTATACTTCCACTGGTATGCCATCCAGCCCTGGAGTTTTCCCATCCTTAAAGGCCCCAATTGCATCAAGCAGTTGCTCCTCTGTAATTTGGCCTTCACATGAGTCTTTCTGTTGTTGGCATATTTTCACCTGCTCATGGAACTGTAAGCTAATTTAATGCTGTCAAATGCCAATACTTAAGGTATTTCTATGGAAACGGTATCGTTTGTGTTAGAGGTACTATTACTCCTGTTATGAACTTCTCTTCATGAGGAGTTTTATGCAAATATGTTGTGCGCGTTCTAGCATTTATTTGCTGACTATATGTCACAGTCATAGAGAATAGAGAATTAATAGAAATGATGTCTCCATTCAAGGCAATGATGGCATAATGGGTGGACTGGCAGCCATTTGGAGTGTACCCATGCAAGGAAGTAAAAGCAGGAACCTTACACTTCAATCTGGTCATGGCTAGCGATCCAGTTTTTGTCAAATTTACATCACTTTTGATTTTTCGTAGCAAGTTAGAAGAATTTACGCAGCAGGTTAGGATAATTAATGTAGCAGATTAGGAGAATTAGGGTAAGGTTAGGAAAAGGTTAGCTAAAATGCATTAATTATGATTATTCACATACACGTGTTTAGCAGATTTTATTGCGGGTGTAGGGAAATGCTTGTTTTTCTACCTCTGACAGTGCAGTAATATCTAACAAGAAATATCTAACAATTTCACAACATATACCCAACACACACAAATCTAAGTAAAGGAATGGAATTAAGAATATATAAATACATAAACGAGCAATTTCAGAGCGGCATAGACTAAGATACAATAGAATATAATACATTATATACATATGAGATGAGTAATGCAAAATATGTAAACATTATTAAAGTGCCTAGTGTTCCATTTATTAAAGTGGCCAGAGATGTAAAGTCTATGTATATAGGGCAGCAGCCTCTAATGTGCTAGTGACGGCTATTTAACAGTCTGATGGCCTTGAGATAGAAGCTGTTTTTCAGTCTCTCGGTCCCAGCTTTGATGCACCTGAACTGACATCGCCTGCTGAATGATAGAGGGGTGAACAGGCAGTGGCTTGGGTGATTGTTGTCTTTGATTATCTTTTTGGCCTTCCTGTGACATCAGGTGCTGTAGGTGTCCTGGAGGGCAGGTAGTTTGCCACGGGTGATGCGTTGGGCAGACTGCACCACCCTCTGGAGAGCCCTGCGGTTGCGGCCGGTGCAGTTGCCGTACCAGGCGGTGATACAGCCTGACAGGATGCTCTCGATTGTGCATCTGTAAAAGTTTGAGAGGGTTTTAGGTGCCAAGACACATTTCTTCAGCCTCCTGAGGTTGAAGAGACACTGTTGCGCCTTACTCACCACACTGTCTGTGTGGGTGGACCATTTCAGTGTCAGTGATGTGTACGCCGAGGAACTTGAAGCTTTCCCGTCGATACGGGGGTGCTCCCTCTGCTGTTTTCTGAAGTCCACGATCATCTTCTTTGTTCCCTGAATTCCTATTGGACCTTGAAGTAATAGCAGATAATATTCACATGGAAAAGTCCACAGACCCACTCCAAAAGGCTTTCGGAGCCATCATCGACTCAGTTGGTTTTGTCCAACATGTCTCTGGACCTACTCACTGTCACAGTCATACTCTGGACCTAGTTTTGTCACATGGAATAAATGTTGTGGATCTTAAAGTTTTTCCTCATAATCCTGGACTATCGGACTACCATTTTATTACGTTTGCAATCGCAACAAATAATCTGCTAAGACCCCAACCAAGGAGCATCAAAAATCGTGCTATAAATTCTCAGACAACATAAAGATTCCTTGATGCCCTTCCAGACTCCCTCTGCCTACCCAAGGACGTCAGAGGACAGAAATCAGTTAACCACCTAACTGAGGAACTCAATTTAACCTTGCGCAATACCCTAGATGCAATACCCTAAATATTTGTCATGAGAAACTAGCTCCCTGGTATACAGAAAATACCCGAGCTCTGAAGCAAGCTTCCAGAAAATTGGAACGGAAATGGTGCCACACCAAACTGGAAGTCTTCCGACTAGCTTGGAAAGACAGTACCGTGCAGTATCGAAGAGCCCTCACTGCTGCTCAATCATCCTATTTTTCCAACTTAATTGAGGAAAATAAGAACAATCTCAAATTTCGTTTTGATACTGTGGCAAAGCTAACTAAAAAGCAGCATTCCCCAAGTGAGGATGGCTTTCACTTCAGCAGTAATACATTCATGAACTTCTTTGAGGAAAACATCATGATCATTAGAAAGCAAATTACGGACTAAATCTGCGTATTCCTCCAACGCTCAGCTGTCCTGAGTCTGCACAACTCTGCCAGGACCTAGGATCAAGAGAGACACTTAAGTGTTTTAGTACTATATCTCTTGACACAATGATGAAAATAATCATGYCCTCTAAACCTTCAAGCTGCATACTGGACCCTATTCCAACTAAACTACTGAAAGAGCTGCTTCCTGTGCTRGGCCCTCCTATGTTGAACATAATAAACGGCTCTCTATCCACCGGATGTGTACCAAACTCACTAAAAGTGGCAGTAATAAAGCCTCTCTTGAAAAAGCCAAACCTTGACCCAGAAAATATAAAAAACTATCGGCCTATATCGAATCTTCCATTCCTCTCAAAAATGTTAGAAATAGCTGTTGCGCAGCAACTCACTGCCTTCCTGAAAACAAACAATGTATACGAAATGCTTCAGTCTGGTTTTAGACCCCATGATAGCACTGAGACTGCACTTGTGAAGGTGGTAAATTACCTTTTAATGGCGTCAGACCGAGGCTCTGCATCTGTCCTCGTGCTCCTAGACCTTAGTGCTGCCTTTGATACCTTTGATCACCACATTCTTTTGGAGAGATTGGAAACCCAAATTGGTCTACACGGACAAGTTCTGGCCTGGTTTAGATCTTATCTGTCGGAAAGATATCAGTTTGTCTCTGTGAATGGTTTGTCCTCTGACAAATCAACTGTACATTTCGGTGTTCCTCAAGGTTCCGTTTTAGGACCACTACTGTTTTCACTATATATTTTACCTCTTGGGGATGTCATTCGAAAACTTAATGTTAGCTTTCACTGCTATGCGGATGTCACACAGCTGTACATTTCAATGAAACATGGTTAAGCCCCAAAATTGCCCTTGCTAGAAGCCTGTGTTTCAGACATAAGGAAGTGGATGGCTGKAAACTTTCTACTTTTAAACTCGGACAAAACAGAGATGCTTGTTCTAGGTCCCAAGAAACAAAGAGATCTTCTGTTGAATCTGACAATTAATCTTGATGGTTGTACAGTCATCTCAAATAAAACTGTGAAGGYCCTCGGCYTTACTCTGGACCCTGATCTCTCTTTTGACGAACATATCAAGACTGTTTCAAGGACAGCTTTTTTCCATCTACGTAACATTGCAAAAATCAGATACTTTCTGTCCAAAAATGATGCAGAAAAATGTATCCATGCTTTTGTTACTTCTAGGTTAGACTACTGCAATGCTCTACTTTCCGGCTACCCGGATAAAGCACAAAATAAACTTCAGTTAGTGCTAAGTACGGCTGCTAGAATCCTGACTAGAACCCAAAAAATGTGATCATATTACTCCAGTGCTACAGGGGCTGAGTCACTGGCTTACTGGTGCTCTTTCATGATGTCCCTAGGAGGGGTGCGTCACTTGAGTGGGTTGAGTCACTGACGTGATCTTCCTGTCTGGGTTGGCGCCCCCCCTTGGGTTGTGCCATGGCGGAGATCTTTGTGGGCTATACTCGGCCTTGTCTCAGGATGGTAAGTTGGTGGTTGAAGGTATCCCTCTAGTGGTGTGGGGGCTGTGCTTTGGCAAAGTGGGTGGGGTTATATCCTTCCTGTTTGGCCCTGTCCGGGGGTATCATCGGATGGGGCCACAGTGTCTCCTGACCCCTCCTGTCTCAGCCTCCAGTATTTATGCTGCATTAGTTTATGTGTCGGGGGGCTAGGGTCAGTTTGTTATATCTGGAGTACTTCTCCTGTCTTATCCGGTGTCCTGTGTGAATTTAAGTATGCTCTCTCTAATTCTCTCTTTCTCTCTTTCAGGACCTGAGCCCTAGGACCATGCCTCAGGACTACCTGGCATGATGACTCCTTGCTGTCCCCAGTCCACCTGCTGCTCCAGTTTCAACTGTTCTGCCTGCGGCTATGGAACCCTGACCTGTTCACCGGACGTGCTACCTGTCCCAGACCTGCTGTTTTCAACTCTCTAGAGACAGCAGGAGCGGTAGAGATACTCTTAATGATCGGCTATGAAAAGCCAACTGACATTTACTCCTGAGGTGCTGACTTGCTGCACCCTCGACAACTACTGTGATTATTATTATRTGACCATGCTGGTCATTTATGAACATTTGAACATCTTGGCCATGTTCTGTTATAATCTCCACCTGGCACAGCCAGAAGAGGACTGGCCACCCCTCATACCCTGGTTCCTCTCTAGGTTTCTTCCTAGGTTTTGGCCTTTCTAGGGAGTTTTTCCTAGCCACCGTGCTTCTACACCTGCATTGCTTGCTGTTTGGGGTTTTAGGCTGGGTTTCTGTACAGCACTTTGTGATATCAGCTGATGTAAGAAGGGCTATATAAATAAATTTGATTTGATTTGATTTGTTTTGTTGACGTTGAGTGAGAGGCTATTTTCCTGACACCACACTCCAAGAGCCCTCACCTCCTCCCTGTAGGCTTTCTCGACCATGTTGGTAATCAAGCCTACTACTGTTGTGTTGTCTGAAAACTTGATTGAGTTGGAGGCGTGCTTGGCCACGCAGTCATGGGTGAACAGGGAGTACAGGAGGGGGCTGAGCACGCACCCTTGTGGGGCCCCATTGTTGAGGATCAGCAAAGTGGAGGTGTTGTTTCCTATGTCCAGGACCCAGTTGCACAAGGTGGAGCTTAGTGATGAGCTTGGAGGGTACTGTGGTGTTGAATGCTGAGCTATAGTCAATGAATAGCATTCTTACATAGGTATTCCTCTTGTCCAGATGGGATAGAGCAGTGTGCAGTGTCATATCGATTGCATCGTCCGTGGGTCTATTGGGGCGGTAAGCAAATTGAAGTGGGTCTAGGGTGGCAGGTTAGGTGGCGGTGATATGATCCTTGACTAGTCTCTCAACGCACTTCATATTGACAGAAGTGAGTGTTGCAGGGCGATAGTCATTTTGTTTCGTTACCTTTACATTCTTGGGTACAGGAATAATGGTGGCCGTCTTGAAGCATGTGGGGGCAGCAGACTGGGATAGGGAAAGATTGAATATGTCCGTAAACACATCCGCCAGCTGGTATGTTGAGCTTCCAAGCCCGTTCTATTAATTCTATTTCTATGGTTACAGTACGGTTGCTAACAGTTTTTATGGAGTCACTGTATTGTCTACATCGAGATGTAGAACTTTTATTGGCAAGTAAGATATTCTAATTGACATCCAATTCTGCTTTGTTTCATTTATTGCTTGATTGAGATGCGAGTCGAGGTTATTCTACGATACTCCGAGTCGATATACAGGTAATAATAAGGAATTCCCCTCGACCATGCCCAAAAATTGGGGAAAACAAATGGGTTTTGTCTGGCTAATAGCTTACACAAATGGGCTGCAATATTCAAGGTAAATTCAATCAATTAAATCCAACTTGAGAGACTCCCCTTGTCTCCTGAAGTCCTCCTGTTTTTGTGTGCACATTTTTTCACCACTGCTTGTAGGTCCAGATTGCGGGCCCAACTGTTTTCTATACTGAGTATTGACAACCCAGACAGACTTCCTGAGACATTGTGCATTATATGTCTATTGCGCTGCACACAATTTAAACGTAGTCTTGAATGATGCATGCCAAGATATACTGTACCAGAGATAAGGGACTGTTGTTATAGCAATCACACAACTCAAACGTCGGTTCACCAGTATGATAGAAATGGCAAACAGCATTTTTTGGTTCAAGTCCACAAGAACTGTTGTCTGCTAAAGATGATACTCTGTTTGCATCTGGCAATATACTGGCTGTCCAGTATCCAGACGACCTGTCCCCAGAGGTTCTTATCCAGTTAATCTCTTTCCATAACATGTTGAGCCCGGCAATCAAGGAGAATGAACGGCTCAATTAAAGATGTTACAGAACTGCTGTATTTGAAGTACCACTCCCTGCAGATTCCCTGATGTTGCTATGGCAATCAAGCTGTCTGTACCATCACTGTAACTGTCGGTTCTGCAGAGAGATCGTTTTCTAAACTAAAACTCACAAAGAACTACCTAAGAAGCATTAGGCTCTCGGTCTGATATGAAGTTTTAAACACCTGAGTAAGCTCCACTCATTGCACTGGCGCTGTCGTAGCCTTGACAACAGCATTTGTTCACCAATATCCCCTTGTTCATTCAATCAGTTCATTTGATTGAATGGACATGGGGCACTTTTTCAGTCACATTCCTGAAGCCCAAGAAACAAACACTTAGCTTCCTAGTACATATGGAAATTAAAAAGGCTTATTAATTACTTTTTGGAGGGTTACTGTCAAAATGATTTATTAAATAAATAAAAGATAGACATCGATGACAGGGTCGTGGGCCCCCAGACCTTGTGGCTCCCCCTGGACACCCCCGCTGCGGCGGCAGCAGGGGTGTCCAGTACGCCAGTGTGCCTGTGTAAAATTCTCCTTGAACGAACCTACCATAGATACTAGCCCAGACACTACTGTTCCTAGAACAGGGTGTGTTGGTAATTATTACATCACTTTTTGTCTGTAATTCTACACATGAATTATGCCATGTTATTGATATCTGAGTGAGAGTGACTAGCATAATCAATGGGTGCCTCCTGGGGGTTAGGGTCCTTGGGCATGTGCCCTGCATGCCCAGTCGGTATTCATCCATTATTACTACAAGTTTAGATAACTGGCTAGACTAATTGTGATGCGTTTCAGGAAACTAGGCGTATGTCGCGGGTCACTACTTCACATGAGAGCCCTTTGAACGTTATCTTTTTTGGCAGAAAGGCCTTCTGGAACATGTGAACTTTCATGTGCCTTAATAACAAACTTGTATGCCATCTGTAAATATGAGAAGAAAAAAAATCAATTACGAGTCTAGTTGGTTTAGCCACAGAAAAAACCAGCAACCTTCCCGCTAGCCATGATTGGTTGAGATTGGTTGAGATAATGATTGGTTGAGATAATGAGTGGGCTGGACATGCAGAGAGATGAGTTCGGATTGGTCTGCCATACGCTTCTGTCTATCTGAGCTGGTTAGTATGTGTAGGTAATCCTGTCTAACGCAGATCTAAAAGAAATCTATTTGCAGCCTTTACAGAATGCATGTCTTCATCCAGCCCCACCAGTCTTCATACATGCAACAGAAAAAATAAAGACAGAATATAGAGCACATTGGAACAGAGCCGTACTCCCTCCATACTGTATCTAAGCAGAGACCAGTAAACCCTGCTATTATTTGTCTAGAGTTGTTATAATGTTGTTGTTTTTTAGCAATAACTGTGAACTGGCCTGGGCTTGACCAATTAAATCTGAATCATAGTGCAAGCCACACTTAATTGAGGGGTCGGCGGAGTTCAGTATATTACGGGCAGTAATACATTCCCCAAAGATTTGTGGCTTTTGCGCCGCAACATAAATTCCCCTTTGTATGTAATCAACACAGATCAACACAAATATCCTGATGCCAAAGCTAATTGTAAACCTCCCACTAACCATTTCAGGATGTTTTACAAGCCCAGTGCTTATACTGTAGGCTTTAAATTAAACCTGCCTTGTTTCCCTATTGGAGTGCTTGTCAGGGTTGTAATGCAACAGCAGATTCTGTCACCCCCAGCCTACAGCCCCCACCTTTCCCATTCTCCCAGGGATCTGTTGCCAAGTTCAACCCCCCACCCCCCCACGCATCCTCAGCCCCCAGTGGTAACTTGAGGTGGCTGGTCTGTGACGGCCACACAGTGGCGACTGCTCTCTCTCTTTCTCTACTCTCTCCTTCTCTCTGTCTCTCTCCTCCTGCCTCTCTRCCTCTCTTCAAGGCTGTGTGCGTCAGCTACTACTAAGGGGCCCTGCCACTGGGCAGCAAGGCACTGTCACTGAAATTTACTGTGATGAATGGAATCAGATAGAGGAGGAAGCTGCTGAAAGAGAGAGGGAGGGAGGGAGAGGCTGAGGAAGGAGAGGAGAATAGTGAGAGAGGAAGAGGAGGGGGAGTCATGAGGGAAAGAGGGTAGTAAGAGAAGGTGAAAGAGTGAGAGAGGGAACAGAGAGAAAGGTAGAATGAGTGACAGAGTGAGGAAGGGTGAGACTGTTAGAGAGGAATAATAGGTCAGAGAGAGAGGCGGGATAGAGGGAAGGGTCACATTATTACAATCCATTGTGGGAAGGAAGCGAGGTAGAGATGAGGAGAGAAGATAAAGACAGGGTATAGTGGCTAACTGCAAAACAGAGGTAAAGACATACAGTGAGAGAGAGAGAAAGGCCGAGAGAGAGAGAGAGAGAGAGAGAGGGGGAGGTGACAGAGAGAAAGGAAGCTTTAATGTAAACCCTGTGTCTCCTTGACAGAGGTTTTATTTTCCATTCCTCGGTCTAAATTGCTTTTTTTCTCCATACTCTTCTGTCTCTCGTCTCCCTCTCTGGTCCTGTGCATGCACAGTGAATGGAGGGGCTGCCACACATCACACAAGCACCCTGAGATTTGAAAGCCCCAATAAATCACCCAGTCGGCTGCAATCAAATGTCCTGGAAAGGAAACCTCTCAGTGGGGGACAGAATACAGACAGCCTGTCTGTTTCTCCCCCTCCTTCCTGGAGGACAGGATTATGACACAGATTTAGTAGGATAGCAGGACATGGACCTGACCTCTCATTTTTACATTTCCAGCTTGATTTACAAGCTCATTAATTTTGCATTAATGCCATATCAACTAATTTCTCTCTTCCTGTGTATGGATCTGGGGAGGGTAGAGTGGGTGAGTGGGGTGTGCCAGGGCTTTGAGGTGATGGCAAGTACAGAGACAGAAAGACAGAGAGAGTGGGGGGGAGATGGTTTTGAATGAGAAGTAGTTCCAATTAGATAGAGGGACAGAGAGAAAGAGAGAAGGAGCGAGGGAGGGTGAATAGAATGAGAGAGTGAGAGAAGAAGAAGACTTCTGGCACTCTCATCACTGTTTCTCTGTGAGCGACACTTTGATGTTGGAGCAGAGAGGTAGCCCTGAGATTATTCTTATTGTGTGCTTAAACTGAGGATGTAACTCCATCTAGTCTAAATGAAAAGAGTCAATATTAAACGACACTGTTTCACTCATTTGGAAGGTCTTTCAAAGTCTAAATTTCTTTCACAATTGCAAAAGGAAAAGATGAAAGAATAGTTATCGTTATGAATCCCCATTACATTAGATTCTCGTTTTGGAAGCCAGGCAAACAAATATTCATGCCTTGAAGACTATAGATGCTGCTGACAGTGTGTCATGCAACCCCTCCTCTCCAGCTTTGGTCCCTGTCAGCTAATGACTCTGTGCCTTACTGTTGATACAGAGCCAATAACAAACCAGGCAGTTCCAAATTCTCCAGACAGAGGACCCTCATGAAAAAGTATTACTAAATTACTATTCATCACTACTACACAAGGTCTACACAAAACCTACTGGTTTTATTACTTGATTGCCGTTGAGATGGGTAGTAAACCAGTAAGGATTTATGTAGTAATTGCAGTAGTAATGAGTGATAAATTGGGACGTTTCACTACTGGTGAACACTACAATTCCTACTCAAATATCTACTTAATTCTCCCTTAAATGTGTAACTACTGAGCTTTAGGGTATCTACTACTTAAAACCTACACATACTTACACCATTCCTTCATGTTCACTATTGAATTACTACACAATGCCTACACATTACTGCTGTATGCCTACTCAGTCCCTATTGAATTACTACTGCCAGTGCCATCTGTGTGTGTATTGTTGTGTCCTTTTGATTACTATTGAAAACGGACACATGTACTACTGTTTGCCTATTCAAAAGCACTACTGACATCTTGTTTCACTACTGTGTCACTACTAGACTAGTGAACATGTTATTTCCTCAAGTGTCTAACTGTAGTTATATCATCAAACAAGAAAAAAAAGCTGTACAAAAGCAATTGCAATTTTTTTATTTTATTAATTAAATACATATTAAATTACAAATGTACAGTTTTTTGTTAATCCCTTTGAGGTCTTCATTCAGCTTTGACTTAACTATCATCAGATCCTATTTTTTGTTTTAGACACAATTCCACCACGTAACCTTTTAGAAAATAAAGACGAACGCAAGAGACAACCAATTAAAAGTCATTATCAATCATTTGGTAACAAAGTCACAAAAGACAACACAGAAAAACATTTGATAAACAATGTTAATCTTACCAACAATGGCCTCCAGTCTTCTTATGTCGAGTGCCTTCTTGGCAACAGATCAAAAGAGGTAAGTAGAATCTGTAAGTATACCAAATCAAATCCAATTAAATTAAATTTATTTGTCACATATACATGGTTAGCAGATGTTAATGCAAGTGTAGCGAAATGCTTTTGCTTCTCGTTCCGACCATGCAGTTATATCTAACAAGTAATCTAACCTAACAATTCCACAATCACTACCTTATACACACAAGTGTAAAGGAATGAATACGAATATGTACATAAAAATATATAAATGAGTGATATAAATGAGATGGCCGAACGGCATGGCAAGATGCAGTAGATTGTATAGAGTACAGTATATACATATGAGATTAGTAATGTAGGGTATGATAACAATATATAAAGTGACATTATTTAAAGTGGCTAGTGATACATTTAATTTCATCAAGATGGCAAGATGCAGTAGATGGTATAGAGTACAGTATATACATATGAGATGAGTAATGTAGGGTATGTAAACATTATATAAAGTGGCTAGTGATAAATTGATTACATCAATTTTTCCATTATTAAAGTGGCTGGAGTTGAGTCAGTATGTTGGCAACAGCCACTCAATGTTAGTGATGGCTGTTTAACAGTCTGATGGCCTTGAGATAGAAGCTGTTTTTTAGTCTCTCGGTCCCCGCTTTGATGCACCTGTACTGACCTCGCCTTCTGGATGATAGGCACAGGCAGTGGCTCGGGTGGTTGTTGTCCTTGATGATCTTTTTGGCCTTCCTATGACATCGGGTGGTGTAGGTGTCCTGGAGGGCAGGTAGTTTGGAGAGCTCTGGAGAGCCTTCCGGTTATGGGCGGAGCAGCTGCCATACCAGGCGGTGATAGAGCCCGACAGGATGCTCTCGATTGTGCATCTGTAAAAGTTTGTGAGTGTTTTTGGTGACAAGCCGAATTTCTTCAGCCTCCTGAGGTTAAAGAGGCGTTGCTGCGCCTTCTTCACCACGCTGTCTGTGTGGGTGGACCATTTCAGTTTGTCCGTGATATGTACGCCGAGGAACTTAAAACTCTCCACCCTCTCCACTACTGTCCCGTCAATGTAGATAGGGGGCTGCTCCCTCTGCTGTTTCCTGAAGTCCACGATCATCGCCTTTGTTTTGTGGACATTGAGTTTGAGATTATTTTCCTGACACCACACTCCGAGAGCCCTCACCTCCTCCCTGTAGGCCGTCTCGTCGTTGTTGGTAATCAAGCCTACCACTGTAGTGTCGTCTGTAAACTTAATAATTGAGTTGGAGGCGTGCATGGCCACGCAGTCGTGGGTGAAGAGGGAGTACAGGAGAGGGCTGAGAACGCACCCTTGTGGGGACCCAGTGTTGAGGATCAGCGGTGGTGGAGATGTTGTTACCTACCCTCACCACCTGGGGGCGGCCCGTCAGGAAGTCCAGGACCCAATTGCACAGGGCGGGGTCGAGACCCAGGGTCTCGAGCTTAATGACAAGTTTGGAGGGTAGTATGGTGTTGAATGCTGAGCTGTAATCGATGAACAGCATTCTTACATCGGTATTCCTCTTGTCCAGATGGGTTAGGGCAGTGTGCAGTGTGATGGCGATTGTGTCGTCTGTGGACCTATTGGAGCGGTAAGCAAATTGGAGTGGGTCTAGGGTGTCAGGTAGGGTGGAGGTGATATGGTCCTTGGCTAGTCTCTCTGTAACGCTCCTCATTTGTAGAATGACCGGACCAAGGCGCAGCGTGGTGGGCGTACATCGTKTTTTTATTGATGACACCAAAACAAAATAACAAAGACAAAATACGAAAGCGAATAGTTCTGTCAGGCACAGACACTAAACAGAAAACAAGATCCCACAAAACCCAAAAGGAAAAATGGCAACTTATATATGACCCCCAATCAGAGACAACGATAGACAGCAGCCTCTGATTGGGAACCACKCTCGGCCAAAAACAAAGAAATAGAAAATAGACTTTCCCACCCGAGTCACACTCTGACCTAACCAAACATAGAGAATAATAAGGATCTCTAAGGTCAGGGCGTGACACTCTCAAAGCACCTCATGATGACGAAAATGAGTGCTACAGGGCGGTAGTCATTTAGCTCAGTTACCTTAGCTTTCTTGGGAACAGGAACAATGGTGTCCCTCTTGAAGCATGTGGGGACAGCAGACTGGGATAAGGATTGATTGAATATGTCTGTAAACACACCAGCCAGCTGGTCTGCGCATGCTCTGAGGACGCCACCGGGGATGCCGTCTGGGCCTGCAGCCTTGCGAGGGTTAACACGTTTAAATGTTTTACTCACGTTGGCTACAGTGAAGGAGAGCCCGCAGGTTTTGGTAGCGGGCCGTGTCAGTGGCACTGTATTGTCCTCAAAGCGAGCAAAAAAGTTGTTTAGTCTGTCTGGGAGCAAGGCATCGTGATCCGCGACGGGGCTGGTTTTTCTTTTGTAGTCCGTGATTGACTGTAGACCGTGCCACATACCTCTCATGTCTGAGCCGTTGAATTGCGACTCCACTTTGTCTCTGTACTGACACTTAGCTTGTTTGATTMCCTTGCGGAGGGACTAGCTACACTGTTTGTATTCGGTCATGTTTCCGGTCACCTTGCCCTGATTAAAAGCAGTGGTTCGTGAGTTCAGTTTTGCGCGAATGCTGCCATCAATCCACGGTTTCTGGTTGGGGAATGTTTTAATAGACGCTGTGGGTACAACATCACCGATGCACTTGTTAATAAACTCGCACACCGAATCAGCGTATTCGTCAATGTTGTTGTTCGCCGCAATCCGGAACATATCCCAGTCCACGTGATCGAAGCAATCTTGAAGCGTGGAATCCGATTGGTCGGACCAGCGTTGAACAGACCTGAGCGCGGGAGCTTCCTGTTTTAGTTTCTGTTAATAGGCTGGGAGCAACAAAATGGAGTCGTGGTCAGCTTTTCCGAAGGGAGGGCGGGGGAGGGCCTTATATGCGTCGCAGAAGTTAGAATAACAGTGGTCTAGGGTTTTGCCAGCCCTGGTAGCACAATCGATATGCTGATAGAATTTAGGGAGTTTTGTTTTCAGATTAGCCTTGTTAAAATGCAGCCTCAGGATATGTGGTTTCCAGTTTACATAGAGTCCAATGAAGTTCTTTCAGGGCCGTCGATGTGTCTGCTTGGGGGGAATATACACGACTGTGATTATGATCAGAGAATTATCTTGGTAGATAATGCGGTCGGCATTTGATTYTGAGGAATTCTAAGTCAGGTGAACAAAAGGACTTGAGTTCCTGTATGTTGTTATGATCACACCACGTCTTGTTAATCATAAGGCATACACCCCCACCCTTCTTCTTACCTGAGAGATGCTTGTTTCTGTCGGCGCGATGCGTGAAGAAACCAGGTGGCTGTATCGACTCAGATAGCGTGTCTCGAGTAAGCCATGTTTCCGTGAAACAAAGAACGTTACAGTCTCGGATGTCTCTCTGGAATGCTACCCTTGCTCGGATTTCGTCTACCTTGTTGTCAAGAGACTGGACAATGGCGAGTAGTATGCTCGGGAGCGGTGCGCGATGTGCCCGTCTACGGAGCCTGACCAGAAGACTGCTCTGTCTGCCCCTTCTACGGCGCTGTTGTTTTGGGTCGCCMGCTGGGATCCGATCCATTGTCCTGGGTGGTAGGCCAAACAGAGGATATCACTTCGGGAAAGTCGTATTCCTGGTCGTAATGTTGGTGAGTTGACTCTTATTTCCAGTAGTTCCTCCCGACTGTATGTAATAAAACCTAAGATTACCTGGGGTAACAATGTAAGAAATAACACATAAAAAAACAAACAACTGCATAGTTTCCTAGGAACGCGAAGCAAGGCGGCCATCTCTGTCGGCGCCGGAAGTAATATGAACATACTGGACATTTGCATACAAACACACATACTTATTAGCTAGCATGATGAAAACAGAGGCTACATAGCTACATATCAATGGGGATAGAAAACAGCTAGGCTTAACACAAGATCATTTTGGCTCACAATCTTTTTGATGTGGTAAACGGTTAAATAACAACATAAAAGTATTCAGAAAACATAAAGAAACGTTTAACTTCCAGATGGTGCCAACATAAGGGCCATGAACGACAGGCAGACGAAGGATGGAAGATGATTACATTCAGGAATGTCAAAAACAGTAGCTAGCTAACAACAACCAACTACTTCCTGTTTTGTATTTTTCTGTGGTCTCGAAAATCCGGTGTAGTCTGGTTGTAGTGTTGTGACTCCTTATTTACTTCAAACATCAAGTAGTAAAAATCAGATTACTACTTGAAACATTAGTGTTTTCCTTCTGAACACTACACAACTCTACTTGTGTATCTTGAGTAGTGCATAAACGACACATTCACTGCACATTCCCTACAAGTCTTTACATAGTCACTACTGCGCAAATAGATTTTGTGTAGTAATTCAGTAGTAAAAAAAGTAAGGTAGAAAATGAGTCAGCCCCACGTACTTAGAATGGAAGAAAAATGTGTACTTGTGGACCTTGCTAATCGTACAGGCTCCTGTATCAGTCAATCCTCTTATTTATGAAAATAAATAAATAATACTTTCATGAAAACTTGATTATGTCTGAGTCTGAGTTTGGTCTGGAATCAACATACAGAGTAGTCTTGTGATCGAAACTCTTTTTCAAATGAAATGTTGTTTATATTGATCTATTCAAGTGAATGCCCTAAAAGAACATCATTGTTGGAGCAGATGCGTTGATGGTTAATGCAGCTGAAATAAACACATGTTTCATGAGTTTCTCTAATAACTGCTCTGATTGACCCTGAACTTGTGGAACAAATGAGAATCTTTGCAAAACTAAAATGCAAAGGCCCATTTTAAAAGACTGATATGAGATTCATTAATGTTCTTTGGATATTTATATTAAAAGCTTTTAGAATATTCAGCTTTTTATTTGCTTGTTTGACCCCTAACACTACTCAACATCCCCTCTTAAGTAACACATAACTGCTGATGATATATCTGTCTGTTTCAACAGATATCTAAAACACGAAATAGAACATGCATATGGTCCTTCATTGGTGCAGTGGTTTTTGAACTGCAGCGGGGGGGCCCAGACAAATGGCGGTGACCTAAATGGCGTCGCCACCGTCATCTGCATCAGTTGAATAATTCGGCAAAAAATACCCATTCTATTTTCTTTTGTTGCACACTTTCTCATTTCACACTAGGGCAACAGTGTTTAATGTTCTGTGTGGATTTGAATGGATGTGGGTGCTGGGTTGCTGGTTGGTAGGTGGTGGAACTGAATGGATGTGGGTGCTGGGTTGCTGGTTGGTAGGTGGTGGAGACGTGAATTGGATGTGGGGTGCTGTGCGGTTGCTGCCTCGTGTTCCCTCATTTCACTGAGATAGGCTGCTACAGAAGACAGACAGGCTGCTACGACAGGCTGCTCAGACAGACAGACAGGCTGCTACAGACAGGCTGCTACAGACAGGACAGACAGACGACAGACAGACAGACAGCAGACAGACAGACAGACAGACAGACAGAGCCAGCAGACAGACAGACAGACCGACAGACAGAAGACAGACTAGGCTGCTACAGACACGACAGACAGACAGACAGATCAGACAGCAGACAGAGACAGACAGACAGGACAGACAGGACAGCAGACAGACAGACGACAGACAGGCTGCTACACAGGCTGCTACAGACAGACAGACGACAGACAGACAGACAGACAGACAGACAGAGCTGCTACAGACAGGCTGCTACAAGAAGACAGAGAGACAGACAGACAGACAGACAGACAGACAGACAGACAGACAGACAGACAGCAGACAGACAGACAGACAGACAGACGACGGCTGCTACAGACAGACAGACAGGCTGCTACAGACAGCCAGACGACGGCTGCTACAGACAGACAGACAGATAGGCCCCTACACAGCACAGACAGACAGACTGCTACAGGACAGACGACAGGCTGCTACAGAAGCAGGCAGACAGATGCTACAGACAGAACAGACAGACAGACAGACAGACGCAGCAGACAGACAGACAGACAGACAGACAGACAGACAGACAGACAGACAGACGAAGGCGCACAGACAGCAGACAGGCTGCTACAGACACAGAAGATCAGCAACAGACAACGAAAGACAGACGACAGACAGACAGACAGCAGGCTGCTACAGACACAACAAACGATACACAGACAGACAGACATGCTGTACATGCACACAAAAAGATACACAGACAGACAGACAGACAGGCTGCTACAGACAGAGAGGCTGCTACAGACAGATAGGCTGCTACAGACAGATAGGCTGCTACAGACACAGACAGACAGGCTGCTACAGACAGACAGACAGGACAGTCAGACAGGCTGCTAGCAGACAAAGACAGTACAGACAGACAGACAGACAGACAGACAGACAGACAGACAGACAGACAGGTGCTACAGACAGACAGACAGGCTGCTACAGACAGACAGACAGACAGGCTGCTACAGACAGAACAGACAGGCTGCTACAGACAGACGGAGACAGGCTGCCTACAGACAGACAGACAGACAGACAGACAGGCTGCTACAGACAGACAGACAGGCTGCTACAGACACACCAAAAGATACACAGACAGACAGACAGACAGAGACAGACAGACAGAACAGACAGGCTGCTACCAGACACACAAAAATAGTACACAGACAGACAGACAGGCTGATCCAGACACACACAAAGATACACAGACAGACAGACAGACAGGCTGTACAGACAGACAGGCTGGTACATGACAGATAGGGCTGCTAAGACAGATAGGCTGCTACAGACACAGACAGACAGACAGGACAGACAGACAGACGACACACACAAAAGATACACAGACAGACAGACAGACAGGCTGCTACAGCAGACAGGCTCTACAGAGACAGATAGGCTGCTACAGACAGATAGGCTGCTGAACAGACACAGACAGACAGACAGACAGACACGACAGACAGACAGGCAGACAAGCAGAACAGACGACAGACAGACGAAAGACAGACAGACCAGCTTGCTATAGACAAGACATACAGCCTGCCACAGACATCAGACAGACAGACAGACAGACAGACAGCCAGAAGACAGAAGACAGACAGACACAACGACAGACAGACAGACAGACAGACAGACAAGACAGCAACAGACGAAGATCAGAACCAGCTACTATAGACAGACATACAGCTGCACAGGACAGTGACAGACAGACATGGAAGACAGACGATCAGACAGACGACAGACGACAGACAGAGACAGACAGACAGAAGACAGACAGACAGACAGACAGAACAGACAGACAGGCTCTGCCGAATAGTGGCATCATATTCCGAGTATTTCTATACTACTCTGGCCAAAGTTAAAGTGGCATTACACAGATGAGGAATAGAGAGGTGTCATTTTGGAAGCAAACAGGAGTCTGGCCTGTCCCTCTCCCCACCAGTGCTGCGCCGTGGAGCTGGTTGCTCGGAGCGCAGACGGGAAGAGGCCTGGGTGATGAATCCCTTCCCCAGCTGCATGGGTGACGTTGCTGAGCTGGATGACGCATGGTCTGGGTCTGCGAGGAGATCAGCAGCCGGATGCCATTTCACCCAATTTATATTTCTAATCTTGTTGAGGGATGGTGTGTGGAAGGAGCCCGACGGCACACAATCATGCCCCTGGAGGTAAATACCAACCTCAATTCATGGACAATGGAACGCCAAGGAACCAACAGGGGTTGTGTGGCTTTGTATCGGTTTTGGTTAATGTACTTTCCCATGTATCTTGAGGCACTGTGTGTGTGTGGTGTGTTGCTGGTGTGGTGTGTGTGTAGTGGTGTGTGTGTGTGTGTGTGTGTGTGTGTGTGTGTGTGTGTGTGTGTGTTGTGTGTGTGTGTGTGTGTGTGTGTGTGTTGTGTGTGTGTGTGGTGTGTGTGTCTGCTGTGTGTGTGTGGTGTGTGTGCGTGTGTCGTGTGTGCGTGTGGTGTGCGTTGTGTGTGTGTGTTTCTGTATACCATTCTACTGTAAAGCGCCCACAAGAGGTTCCTAGATGTTTTGCTGACAAGCTGACAGTTAGAAAGACTCACTCATTCAAATGCATCAGCTTAGTCTAACATTGTTTCTGTCTGTCATACACACACACACACACACACACACACCACACACAACACCACACACACACACACACACACACCACCACAACACACACACCACACACACACACACACACACCACACACCACACACACACACACACACACACACACACACACCAACACACCAAAGATTTATATGTCTAACTGAGTTTAGAAGGCAATAGAGATTCGATAAATAAATATGAACTAGAATTGTAAATTGTGATGATGAAATTTATGAGAAGGGTCTCTGAATACTCTGTTCATTATCATGTCTAGAGTTACTCTGATTACCCTGGAGATTCAAAACATTTACTTTGTTAGCTGAATAAACTCTCCCATATGAGTGGGGCAACTAAGGACAGTATGAAGGACCAGCTGGCTGCTCAACTCACTGAGGTCACAGACACCACCTGCACATTCTGTGGAAATAAACCGATGCGCCATACAGTAAAAACATGTTTTCAAGGTAAGTGACCTAGTTTGGAGTCCTAGAACTTCTCAATGTTCTATGCAACAATGTTTGCCCATCACAGAAGCTCTACATTCTGAATGACCCAGCTATTGTTACCAGGGTTCTGGAAGGTATCCCCAACATTCTGTAGAACCAACTAGTCATTTGTCTGTTTGATATAAATGTGATTAATTATTGTTCCTGATGAATGCAATTTTTTGCTTTTTAATTGTTCACTGACCATTATGGAAAAGATAAGACCTAAATTAGAACTAAGCTGATATAGCCAGCAACTTCTAGAAAAACACTTACAAAAGAAGGAAAAGTGAACTGGTAGTCAAGCTATGAAAATCTTCTATGACAACCTTTGTTGTTGATATTTCAGAGGTGCAAGAGGTGCAATGGCCTTCGCAGAGGCATTGTTCCCTGCAATAAATGTGAGGACTACTGTCTAAAGGGAGACAACCTCACTCCGAAGTAAAACCTCCAGCCTGAGCAAGCCTCAGTAAGGGGTGATGAAAATGCCTGCCAGTCCTCTCCCTCTACCTCTGCCCTTTCCTCACCCTTCTCTCAGGAGCTTGAGTGTCTGCTTACCGCCTCCTCTCCTGGAGACCATGAAGACTCCGACATCCTTGAGGACACTATGCACCTTCAGCAGTGTGAGGAGTGAGAATTAGGCAGGACTAATGCTGAAAAAGAAAGGACATTATTGCCTATTTCACCCATATTTTATTCTATTTTTGCAAAAGAGTAGTTATAGTTCAGTAGTTATCTACACTCTACATGGTAAAACAAGTAGTGTGTAATTCCAGTAGGTAGCTACACTGCTACATGGTGAAACAGTAGTGTGTAGTTACAGTAGTTATCTACACCTCTACATGGTAAAACAGTAGTGTAGTTCCAGAGATAGCTATACTGTACATGGTAAAACAGTAGTGTATAGTTCCAGTAGGTAGCTACACTCCTACATGGTAAAACAGTAGTGTGTAGTTCCGTAGGTAGCTACACTGCTACATGGTAAAACAGTAGTGTGTAGTTCCAGTAGGTAGCTACACTGCTACAGGCAAAAACAGTAGTGTGTAGTTTCCAGTAGGTAGCTATACTGCTACATGGTAAAACAGTAGTGTGTAGTTCCAGTAGGTAGCTACACTCTACAGGCAAAAACAGTACTGTGTAGTTCCAGTAGGTAGCTATACTGCTACATGGTAAAACAGTAGTGTATGTTCCAGTAGGTAGCTACACTGCTACAGGCAAAACAGTATGTGTAGTTCCAGTAGGTAGCTATACTGCTACATGGTAAAACAGTAGTGTGTAGTTCCAGTAGGTAGCTACACTGCTACATGGTAAAACAGTAGTGTGTAGTTCCAGTAGGTAGCTACACTCCTACATGGGTAAAACAGTAGTGTGGTAGTTCCAGTAGGTAGCTACACTGCTACATGGTAAACAGTAGGGTTCCAGTAAGAGCTACACTGCTACATGGTAAAACAGTGAGTGTGTAGTTCCAGTAGGTAGCTACACGCTACATGGTAAAAAAGTAGTTTTAGTTCCAGTAGGTAGCTACACTGCTACATTGTGAAACAGTAGTGTGTAGTTCCAGTAGGTAGCTACACTGCTACAGGCAAAAAAGTAATGAACTAGTGAAAACACTACCTTGATTTAGTTCAACTACCCCCAAGATACTTCAAAATGTAGTTCAATTACTAGTTCACTACTCCCCAACACTGACTGCTGAGGACCCCCATCCTGAGGAAACAGGACCAACGGGGAGCAGTTGAGGATCTCCATTCTGAGGAAACTGGCCCAACAGGAAGTGGGTGAGGGTGTGAACCTGAGACGGCCTGATAGGCATTACTCTTTCTGGACTGCACTCCGTGATGCCTGAGAAATGTTCTTCCCCTACCAGAAGGACTTTCTAATGGCTGCGGTAGGGTCATGCCCCATGATCACATCTAAACCCTTACACACCCACATTAGTAAAGATTTAGACTCATCATGGTAGTGCTGTGTTCCTTGATCAGTTATAACATCATCTTAATTAATCTCAATAATTCTCTGAAGTGTTGATATTTTCTGTCTGTGATATTTTCTGTCTGTGATAACGCTGCTCTCCACCTTCTCTGACCTTCCCTTTCTTTTTTAGGTCCAGGAGAGAAAGAGGAGGGTGGAAGAGCAGCGTGAGAGCTTGAGGGGCCTCAAGGAGCCCCTGGAGTACAAGTATATAAAAAACACTACTGTTCTCTTCTTCAACCTCTGCAGCACACCCAACCCTGACCCTCTCGTGACCCCAGAGGAAGGGCCCGAGACTGGCCAGGAAGGGCCCCAGACTATCCACGGCCACATTGTACCAGAGTTCTACCACTCACTTGTGGACCCCGTGCTCTACACTGCCAGTGGCCGGAATAAGCTTGACGACCTGGCCGTGGGTTGYAACATCAAATGACACCTGTGGCAGGAGATGTGGTGTCCTTCCTTGAACCGCACCAAGCAGCCTGTCGGACGACTCCACATCACAGAGACATACAGAGTGTAGCTCTTTGCTCCCCACTTGGACCTGGACTACACTTTGGAGTCTGGGTGTAGTCAGCCTAAGAAGAAGAAGGCCAGGCACTCATGAGATGCCTATGACCTCTTTACATTCATGACTGCCTTATTAGAAAGCATATAAGATTTTACTCCGCATTTTTTACAATTTCATGATATCAAAAAATATTTATTATCTGATATATATATATATATATATTATTTTATTTTTTTCTAAACTGGTATCTTAGTTTACATGACAAGTAAGAAGAGAGCCAGGGGCCTCCTTTATAAAAATGTAAATGGTAAGATTATTTCCGACGGTGTGRTTACGTTGGATTCATAAAGGATACTGAGCATAAAAAATCTTGCTTATGCAGGTTCTAAGAAGCCCATGTGTAACTTACACACCTGTGATCTATAAATCTCAAATTAACTTCAAATTGACAGCACCTGAACGTGCCTTACAATCAGCGATTTCCCCTTATAGAATGCTAGCACAAATGAGGCTTTAGTCAGGAATAGCCATGGATTATCATGCYCAAAAAAGTCATTCCGGTCTCTGAAAATTCTCTCCCTTCTAAAAGTACGGTTTTCAATGTCTTCCAATAACGCAAGAACAGTCATGGTTACTTTTTTCTAATTTGACACACTATTTATAGAACATCGCATCCTGTTAATTCAAAGCACCTTGCATCTGGCAATTAATTCCTCACACCTTTAATTGATCATTCCTAACAAATTGTTCATGAAGCTAATGCAAAGTTCACCACAGGCTTGGAGGCATATGCTTCCCAAACTGCAATACCCCTACATAACCAGCAGGAAAATCACTTACGTCAAGTCTAGACTTTGCATAGAGATAAGATAATTTCCACGTCAAAGTAAGGTTTTATAAACTACTTATATGTGGTTTTCTGCGTAAGTTAGACTTAAGATCAAAATTGATCGTAAGTCCATTTTATAAAAGAGGCCCCAGATACATACTGTAACAGAATCAGCGGACACAAGGAAATTTTATAAAGAAATGTTTTAAAGGAAATGTTTTAAAGGAAATGTTTTAATGTTTGAATAATAACGAGACACAGTCAGTAAAAAACCCTGCTCCTAAATGACAAAGCCCAATTAACACCCACAACAAAGTAACAAGTACAAGAGCATCAGACATACCTGCTCAATGAATCATACTCCTAATCTTCTCCCCTCCTCCACTTCTCCCCTCATCCTCTTCT
The DNA here is from genome assembly GCF_002910315.2 of Salvelinus sp. IW2-2015. Classification (NCBI taxonomy): domain Eukaryota; kingdom Metazoa; phylum Chordata; class Actinopteri; order Salmoniformes; family Salmonidae; genus Salvelinus; species Salvelinus sp. IW2-2015. The sequence continues at coordinate 23,058,636 of NC_036865.1, read as the reverse complement.
CTCCTCCTCCTCTTCTCTCCTCCTCCTCTTCTCTCCTCCTCCTCTTTTCCTCTCCTCCCCTCCACCTCTTCTCTCCTCCTTCTATTCTACCCTCCTCCTATTCTCTTCTCCCCTCCTCCTTCTTCTCCCCTCATCCTCTTCTCTCCTCCTTCTCTTCTCCCCTCTCCTCTTTTCTCCCTATCTTTTCTCCTCCTCATCTTCTCTCCTCCTCCTCTTCTCCCCTCTTCCTCTTCTCCCCTCCTTCTCTTCTCCCTCCTCCCCTTTCTCTCCTCTCCTCTTTTCCTCTCCTCCCTTTCCTCTTCTCTCCTCCTTCTCTTCTCCTCTCTCCCCTCATCCTTTCTTCTCATCTTCCCTCCTTCTCCCTCCTCTCTTCTCCCCCTCCTCATCTTCTCCCTCTTCCTCTTCTCCCTCTCCCTTCTCTCCTCCCCTTTTTTCTCTCCTCCTTCTTTTCTCCTCTCTCTTTCCTCTCCTCCCCTTCTCCTCCTCTCTCCTCCTTCTCTTCTCCTCTCCTTCTCTTCTACCCTCCTCCTCCTCTCTCATTTTTCCTCTTCTCCCCTTCCCTCCTCTTCTCCACTTCCTCATCTTCTCCCTTCATTCCTCTTCTCCCCTCCTTCTCTTCTCCCTCCTCCCTTACTCTCCTCCTCCTCTTTTCCTCTCCTTCTCTCCTTCTCCTCTTCTCTCCTCCTTCTCTTCTCCCCTCCTCCTCTTCTCCCCTCCTCTTCTCCCCTCTTCTCCATCTTTCTCATTCTCTTCCTATCTGAAGCTGATCAGCATGTAAGTGGTGCTTCACTGTGAAAGGCTCAATGTTGCATGGTCAGCAGAGCAATGCTGCTTAATGTCATGGACTCGCAGTAAGGAAGATCTGATCTGRGCGTCCGTGTGTGTGAGAGAGAGTGTATGTGTGTCCGTATGTGTATGCGTGCGTGCGTGTGTTTGAGTGCGTCTGTGTGTGTATCGGCTAGGAAAATTGCAGCAGAGATTAGCTTTCTACAGAATACAGTCTTCTCAGACATGGGGACGTGTCATCTCGATTAGCCTATCTGTCATAATGCCTCTCATTCCAGAAATGGAACCATTGGGCAGCACTTAGCGGGATTGCCTGCATTATATCACCAGGGTGGAACGACAGCCCCTCCCTTGGTATCTAGCCCTCCCTCCTGCTCTCCATCTCTCCTTCCTTTCCTCCCTTCATTTCCTCCCTCCTCCCCTGCCCTTGTTTCTGCTGACTCACTCCTTAGACCAATATGCTCTGTTGCTCTCCGGAGGGCTCTCATCTCTTCTTCCCCTCTTCCTCTCTTCCCTCTATCTTGTCTTCCGTCTTTTCGTGTCTTCAGCTGGGTGACTCCCAGGGCATGATGCCTCCCCTGAGGTAAGCCGGGATGATGCCTGCATGCCTGACTGCTTGGCGTGTGTACGAGAAGCTGATCATTACAAAGATCCTGCTGCAGCTGAAGCTTGTACAAATGTTTTCCCTCTGCGTTCAGAATGTTTGTATTCCAGAAGAGATATTTGGATGTCATTTTCATTATTATAGCTAACAAGCAGTGAATGCATGCCCCACATATCGTACAGAGGCTGGCTACATTGTGAAGTTGTAAGAGAAGTGTGTGTGCTTGTGTGTCTGTGTGTGTGAGCCTGTGTGTGTGTCTGTGTGTGTGTGCACTCTTCACTCTGCAGTTGAGTTTATTGATTTCCTAGCCACCTGCTCCCAGTCATATATGAGATGATGATGATATATGGATTACGTGGAAGATATTGAACCGGGTAGATACGGCTGGATGGTCTGTCCCTGTGAGGGTTAAAGAAAAGGGCGTAATGACAAAAGAAAAACCTTGGATTTCACACCTTTGAAGGCCCTTAGCTGCTTCTTGCCTTCCCAATTTACACTGACAAGGAGCTCCTGATCAGTGTGGGCAGCACCTAGCAATGTGAAGACAGAAATCTTTTTCAACATGAATGGACACATTATACACTATTTTGTTGAATTGGATTTGTTATAGATCTTCTTTGGCTGTCACTTTTCCAACATATTCCACCCTTTCTATGCTTAGCTGTTTCTATGTTTATAAACTACATCCCATACACGCGTCTTGAATAATCTACCCGTGAGGAGATCATCTATAGAGTATTCTAATATTACCCACAACCCTTCAGCTATTTTTTTGACCACAATAAAAAATGGCATGTTTGTATGATACTGTCTAAATACTGCCATGCAGATTCAATTGAATTGAGCCCTTAGTCTTGATATTTTGGTATAAGACCCTTTTCAGCAGAAAGTGGACAAATATTTTCACTAGGTGTGCCCTGGATGTGGCTCCATTGACAGCTCCTGCTGGGCACATGGTGGGCCGGGGTGGGCAGCTCCTTCTCTCTCTCTTCTTCATTAGGACCAGACAGATGCTGAGACAGCTGTGGAAGTGTTTGATTCAACACTTAACTGCCTCCAGCAGCAGCCTCACAGTGTTCACTGATTCCCATTCATCCTGTTCTACCTGGCCTATACGCCCCCAGCACCCAGAGAGGCTGAGTTGTCTGTGCCTGACAGAAAATAAACTCTAGCCTGCTCAGTAATTGGCCGAAGTGTCATGCATAGGGGAACTCCATGTATTGCATGGTGGTTCAGATGTCCATAGTGGTCTCTGACCTACAGTATATAATTACCATGGTCTTGGATTTGCTTCTGCCAGGGCGGAACATCACCTAAGCACTAGGTATAAATCCCCAGGGAATAGACGTGTACTGAATCAATGGGCTGTCAGTGTGAGGGTCTGTGTATAGCAAAGGGAAGGGAAAGGGGGATACCTAGTCAGTTGTACAACTGAATGCATTCAACTGAAATGTGTCTTCTGCATTTAACCCAACCCCTCTGAATCAGAGAGGTGCGGGGGGCCGCCTTAATCGACATCCACGGCGCCCTGGGAACAGTGGGTTAACTGGCTTGCTCAGGGGCAGAACAACCAATTTTTACCTTGTCAGRTCAGGGATTCGGTCCAGCAACCTTTCGGTTACTGGCCCAACACACTAACCACTAGTCTTCCTGCTGCCCCCACAGTGTGTGTGTGTGGATCTATCCTGTCATTTCTGTCAGCAGGTCTCTCATGGTCCCTGGGGTACCGGCCTCAGACTACCCCTATTCCACTTTTTAGTCACCGCAAGTAAAATCTATTTGACTCAGGTTGAGTGCAGGTGCTCTCAGAGCAATAATAATTATAACACTCCTAAATATCGATGTCTCAGCACGTCCGTGTAACATTTGAAGGTTCGGCACCAGCAGTGCGTGAGGCTGGATTTCAGGATGAAATTCGAAACACCCTGGAGAAGGGAAAATCTACTGACTGGTGATTTAAAATGAAATACTTTTCATTACATCTGGTACCTTATGTGGACATCTTGGCTCCCGGTTAAAGCGGATATAATTGTTGAGGCTTGTCTTGTTGAGGCTTGTCTTGTTGAGGCTTGTCTTGTTGAGGCTTGCCCCTGATTACAACCATCAATGGTGATAGATTGACATTACACATTTACAGGTATAAGCACTCTAGTCTTTTCCTGGCCTCAAATGTAGAGATAAACAACGAAACTAACTAATCGTAGATTCACCAATGTGTCAATTGTGAAATCCCGGGCAGTTTTCAATCATAATTTGGTGAACTTGCCAGCCAGCTAAATTACATGTAGCAAATTGTTTTTCCCATTTGTTTTCAGGGACTGAAGTGGGCACCTGATCTTTTTTCACTAAAATGCATTGTCTCGACAGGAGAAAACAGTCCTGCCGACTTGTTTGAAGGTAACATTTTTTTTTWTTTTTACTTTTTACCCCTTTTTCCTCCAATGTCATTATATCTAATTGGTAGTTACAGTCTTGTCCCATGGGTGCAACTCCSGTACTGACTCGGGAAGGTCAAGAGCCATGCATCCTCCGAAACACAACCCTACCAAGCATAGCTTCTTGACACACTGCTCGCTTAACCCGGAAGCCAGCCGCACCAATGTGTCGGAGGAAACATTGTACAGATGGCGACCTACGTCAGCTTGCAGGTMRCCGGGCCGCCACAAGTAGTCACTAGAGCGCAATGGGAAAAGGAAATCCCGGCCGGCCAAACCCTCCCCTAACCCCGACGACGCTGGGCCAATTGTGCGCCGCATCATGGGTCTCCCGGTCACGGCCAGCTGTGACACAGCTTGGGATCGAACCTTGGAATTTTTTAGTTAAAATTTGAGGATAAGTTACTGTAAACAACTTGACCAAGCCAAAAAATTACCAAACTGTTAACAAAACGATTGCACGTTAATAAACGTAGTTGTTGCTTCAGCAACTTGAACCAGCACTAACCAGGTTAATTGAACCAGCACTAACCAGGTTAATTGAACCAGCACTAACCAGGTTAATTGAACCCAGCATTAACCAGGTTAATTGAACCAGCACTAACCAGGTTAATTTGAACCAGCACTAACCAGGTTAATTGAACCAGCACTAATCAGGTTAATTGAACCAGCACTAACCAGGTTAATTGAACCAGCATTAACCAGGTTAATTGAACCAGAACTAACCAGGTTAATTGAACCAGCACAAACCAGGTTAATTGAACCAGCACTAACCAGGTTAATTGAGAACCAGCACATTAACCAGGTTAATTGAACCAGCACTAACAGGTTAAATTGAACCAGCATTAACCAGGTTAATTGAACCAGCACTAACCAGGTTAATTGAACCAGCACTAACCAGGTTAATTGAACCAGCACTAACCAGGTTAATATTGTCTCACCTTGTCTCTGCTTGTTCCAGGTTGAAGAACATCCCACCCTGCAGATGTAAAGAACTCCCAGTCACCAGGATATTCACCATATCCCAGGATATTATTCAGTAGTGTGCAACATCACAATGTTAGATAGAAACACCCATGTTATTGTTTATCATGCAGATTTGTTAGGACATTGTAACTTATGAAGCTCATTCTAAAATACAAATGTGATTTCTGTCCCAGGAGATTGCACTGTGTGCAAGTCTTCCATTCAGACCACAATGTGTTGAATTAGGTGTTAGTAAATGGCTGGAACAAAAACATGTAAACTCCTGTCCTGTCTATAAAAAATTACCTGTGGCTGTCATGACTAATTGTACCCACAAGCTTATGAATGTTGGAGTTTAATTTCCTTGATATCCCTCACTTGGGAGTTACTTATTTTGTACAATGGACTGTGTTTTCTTCAGGACTGATGCACAGATACAAAAAAAGCAATACAAATGTTAGGATTTCTTAAAAATGACCAGTGTTGATGTCTCCACGTGGTTCTGGTTTTGAGGCTTGGGCATCATGTGCCTACAGTTCATCTGCATCAGTAATGTTACAAAGCTGTATTCATGTCATTAAATATGTATTCCTGTTTGATATGCATTTATATCATTAAACTGGAGATGTTGTTCTTTATCACATGCCAGTGTTTGTTTCGTATCCAATGCATTTAGCTTACATGAATTAGCCTTCTAGTCTAGTTAGATTGCATCATATACAGTTGAAGTCGGAAGTTTACATACACTTAGGTTGGAGTCATTAAAACTCGTTTCTCAACCACTACACAAATTTCCTGTTAACAAACTATAGTTTTGGCAAGTCGGTTAGGACATCTACTTTGTGCATGACACAAGTAATTTTTCCAACAATTGTTTACAGACAGATTATTTCACTTATAATTCACTGTATCACAATTCCAGTGGGTCAGAAGTTTACATACACTAAGTTGACTATGACTTTAATCAGCTTGGAAAATTCCAGAAAATGATGTCATGGCTTTAGAAGCATCTGATAGGCTAAATGGTGGATGTATTTCAAGGCCTACCTTCAAACTCAGTGCCTCTTTGCTTGACATCATGGGAAAATCAAAAGAAATCAGCCAAGACATCAGAAAAAATTGTAGACCTCCACAAGTCTGGTACATCCTTGGGAGCAATTTCCAAATGCCTGAAGGTACCACATTCATCTGTTCAAACAATAGTACACAAGTATAAACACCATGGGACCACGCAGCCATCATACCGCACAGGAGAAGGAGACGCTTTCTGTCTCCTAGAGATGAAGGTACTTTGGTGGGAAAAGTGCAAATCAATCCCACAACCACAGCAAAGGACCTTGTGAAGATGCTGGAGGAAACAGGTACAAAAGTATCTATATCAACAGTAAAACGAGTCCCATATTGACATAACCTGAAAGGCCGCTCAGCAAGGAAGAAGCCACTGCTCCAAAACCACCATAAAAAAGCCAGACTACGGTTTGCAAATGCACATGGGGACAAAGATCATACTTTTGGAGAAATGTCCTCTGGTTTTATGAAACAAAAATAGAACTGTTTGGCCATAATGACCATCGTTATGTTTGGAGGAAAAAGGGGGAGGCTTGCAAGTCCAAGAACACCATCCCAACTGTGAAGCATAGGGGTGGCAGCATCATGTTGTGGGGGTGATTTGCTGCAGGAGGGACTGGTGCAATTCACAAAATAGATGGCATCATGAGGCAAAGAAATTATGTGGATGTATTGAAGCAACATCTCAAGACATCAGTCAGGAAGTTAAAGCTTGGTCGCAAATGGGTCTTCCAAATGGACAATGACCCCAAGCATACTTCCAAAGTTGTGGAAAAATGGCTTAAGGACAACAAAGTCAAGGTATTGGAGTGGCCATCACATAGCCTTGACCTCAATCCCATAGAAAATTTGTGGGCAGAACTGAGAAAGCGTGTGCGAGCAAGGAGACCTACAAACCTGTTTCAGTTACACCAACTCTGTCAGGAGGAATGTGCCAAAATTCACCCAACTTATTGTGGGAAGCTTGTGGGAGGCTACCCAAAATGTTTGACCCAATTTAAACACATTTAAAGCAATGCTACCAAATACTAATTGAGTGTATGTAAACCTCTGACCCACTGGGAATGTGATGAAAGAAATAAAAGCTGAAATAAATCATTCTCTCTTCTATTATTCTGACATTTCACATTCTTAAAATAAAGTGGTGATCCTAACTGACCTAAGACAGGGAATTCTTACTATGATTAAATGTCAGGAATTGTGAAAAACTCAGTTTAAATGTATTTGGCTAAGGTGTATGTAAACTTCCGACTTCAACTGTACACAACTGGCGGTGCAGTTTCCGTACCAGGTGGTGATACAGCCTGACAGGAGGCTCTCAATTGTGCATCTGTAAAAGTTTGTGAGGGTTTTACGTGCCAAGCCAAATTTCTTCAGCCTCCTGAGTTTGAAGATGTGCTGTTGCGCCTTCTTCACTACACTGTCTGTGTGGGTAGACCATTTCAGTTTGTCAGTGATGTGTACGCCGAGGTCTCTTCAGAAAAGAGAGGCCATGCAAGGTTATTAAACAGAGGTGCCTAGTTATTCTTCTTTTGTTGATATCAGGTATTGTGCAACCTAACCCTGGCCCTGATATGCAATGTCTCCAAACCCGCTCTGATTTTAAATATCGATGTTGTCTTGGTATTTTTCACTTAAATGTACGCAGCCTATTGTCAGTTCTTAAAAAGCATATTTGTATGGTTACAATGTGTATCGCACTGATCGACTTAACRTCTCTAGGGTAGGGGGCAGCATTCGGAATTTTGGATGAAAAGCATGCCCAAATTAAACTACCTGCTTCTCGGGCCCAGAAGATATGATATGCATATAACTGGTAGATTTGGATAGAAAACACTGTAAAGTTTCCAAAACTGTTAAAATAGTGTCTGTGAGTATAACATAACTGATTTGGCAGGCGAAAACCGGAGAAAAATCAATTCGGGAAGTATTTTTGGGGGGGGTTTTGTAGTTTTCTATTCAATGCCATTACAGTATCCATTGACTTAGGACTCAAATTGCAGTTCCTATGCCTTCACAGAGCTTTTTCATGTGCGCGACCGAGAGAGTGCCTTACTTGTTTACCTTTTACATTGACYACGTTATTGTCCGGTTGAAATATTATTGATTATTTAGGCTAAAAACAACCTGAGGATTGAATATAAACATCGTTTGACATGTTTCTATGAACTTTACAGATACAATTTGGATTTTTTTGTCTGCCTATTTTGACTGCGTTTGAGTCTGTGGATTACTGAAGAAAACGTGCGAACAAAACGGAGGTTTTTGGATATAAAGAGACTTTATCGAACAAAAGGAACATTTATTGAGTAAATTAATGTCTGCTGAGTGCAACCATATGAAGATCATCAAAGGTAAYGGATTAATTTTATCTCTATTTCTGACTTGTAATGATTTGTCTGCTGGGCTATGTTCTCAAATAATCGTAAGGTATGCTTTCGCCGTAAAGCATTTTTTAAATCTGACACCGTGGTTGGATTCACAAGAAGTTAATCTTTAAGCCTATGTAAAATATGTTTTGTTTTCTGAATTTTTATAATGAGTATTTCTGTATTTGAATTTGGCGCCTAGCAGTTTCACTGGCTGTTGAAGAGGTGGGACGCTAACGTCTCACGTACCCAAGAGAGGTTAAGAAAGTTGGGGGTGTGGCTATATATGTAAAGACTAAATTCCTTGTAAGTGTGGCAAAGTCTGAAACTATTTGTAAACAGATGGAATGTCTTGCTTTGAATRTTGATGTTTTAAAGGGTCTCTCTATAACTGTGATTGGCTGTCATAGACCCCCCCTCTGCTCTCAGTGATGCATTTTCTTCTCTGATGCACCTTGTCTAAACTTCTTTACCGTGAAATGATCTTGATTGGAATTTTTTTTTCTTTTTCCAAATAGTAAACAAACATGCCCCATTCCACAAGTGCAGAGTTAAAGGGCGGGATAATCCAAGGTTTTCTTCTGAGCTGTCTTGTATTATTCACAAGGTAATCTGGCCTGGGCTAAAGCAAGGAAATCATGTTCTGATGCTGATTGGCTTCTTTTTAGGCAGCTAAAAAAAAGTGTTCTTCTCTTCTCTTCGTCTGAATATTTGATGTATGTTACCACTGATAACCTGAATGACCCTAAACAGTTTGGAAGGCTATTAAGTCTATGTCTGGTAACAGTAATGTTAATGAATTACCGTCATGTGTATTGAAGGACTCTGTTGCTGTATATGACAAAACCGAAATGCTGAATTGTTTCAAGGAGCGCTTTGTATCATCTGGTAGGCTGTTTGATTCAGTATCCTCTGTCTCTGTACAACCCTGTTGGATGATTCAGTATCCTCTGTCTCTGTACAACCCTGTGTGGATGATTCAGTATCCTCTGTCTCTGTACAACCCTGTGTGGATGANCAACCCTGTGTGGATGATTCAGTATCCTCTGTCTCTGTACAACCCTGTGTGGATGATTCAGTATCCTCTGTCTCTGTACAACCCTGTGTGGATGAACTGGCGAGAGCTGGTCAAACATTTTGCTTTTTGCCATTCTCAGTGCAGGAGGTACATAAAGCCCTGAAATCCTTAGATCAGACTGGCAGCTGAATTCATAGCTGAACCACTAACATATCTGTTCAATTTAACCCTAGAATGTAATGAAAATCCAAGGATCTGGAAATTAGTATTTTGTCTTACCACTTTTAAAAGATCCAACTATTTTAAGWAATTACAGGCCAATCTCAAAGCTGTCAAGCCTGGCGAAAATACTTGAAACCCTTTTTAGACAAAAAATTMGCAAAATGCGCAACTGAACTTTTATGCTGATGATACTGTTATTTATTGTTGTGGCTCGTCTCTCACAAAGCTTTCCTGAACTTGAAAACTGCTGTTTAACCTGTTCAACATACCTTGTGTCAATTGAACCTTATGCTGACAAAACTAAACTAATGGTGTTTTCTYAAGCAAGAAATAGACCTCTGAACCTTTTACTTACTACCTGTCAGGGCAATGAGATTGAGGCTGTAACCTCATATAAATATCTTGGACTTTTTATTGATGACGGCCTCTCTTTTAAATTGCAAATTCAACAATCCTCAACAACTTACAAAACAAATGAAGCTGAAGTTGAGATTTTATTTGAGGAATAAGGCCTGTTTTTCTTTTGAAGCCAGGAGACTAGTATCAGCTACATTTATGCCTATACTAGACTATGGTGATATTTTATATATGAATGCTTCCGCTCAGTGTTTGAGATTAATTGACACCCTTTACCATGGAGCATTGAGATTTATTTTAAACTGTAAAACCCTTACGTACCATTGCACTTTATATACCAGGGTTGGCTTGCCTTCTCTAGTCACTGGTAGGCTCAGTCACTTTATAAAGCCATTTTGGGTTTACTACCATTTTATTAGGGCATTTTTATTCTTCAGAAATGTGGTGAGTACTCTCTTCGTTCGCAAGACTTTATCCTGTCCGAACTGAATTTGGTAAAAGGGCTTTTATGTACTCTGCGCCATRGGCTTGGAACGCCTTACAAAATAGTTTTCAACTGGAAGAACTCGTCCAGATTGGTGTTTTAAATCATCGATGAAGGATATTAAGGCTGATTCCCTGACCTGTCAATGTTTTGAATTTGCTGTTTTATGATTTTGTTATACTCCTGTGATTTCTATGGTTTTTACTAGATAACTTGTAGTTTTTCATTTTCTCTGTCTGTAAAAATAAAAATGTGTGGGTTGACAGTAAGAGACAGACTCTGCATCTGTTCCTATATCCACAATGGCATTCTACTTAGAATGAAGCAACATACGGGCATGCTCTCTATGTGGCATGCTAGTATCCATGGTTACTTGAACATGGACACTGTTGTTTTACCCTGCCTTGTGGACAATGTTTTTGTGGACAATGTAATTCCTGTTGTGTTGGTATGACAACACTTTACTGGAGGCTTGTCCTGGGAACCTATCGGGAGAAAACCTCCTTGTGACTTTATTGATCCACTTTTATGTCTAATGAAGAATGAAGAACAAAGTGAAATATAAATATCAAATATTTTTCATCACTCCCTCTTCAATGTGAGAATTTTTTATGGCCTCACAAATAGCTTTTTTACATGTAGGTATTTTATTTCTCAGATTATATTTTATGATACAATTCAGAGAAAACACTGAGAATGTACTTCCTGGTTCTTTGAGAGAGTGAATGTGAATTTGTCTGTCTGTCTGTCTGTCTGTCTGTCTGTCTGTCTGTCTGTCTGTCTGTCTGTCTGTCTGTCTGTCTGTCTGTCTGTCTGTCTGTCTGTCTGTCTGTCTGTCTGTCTGTCTGAAGGAGTAAAGTAGATAACATTCCTCAAGAACTTGACATTTAGGAATAATGACAAAATGCTTTCACAATTACAAAAAAAAGGAAATCAGAGGCAAAAATTCCTTTATAAAGAAAACCAATGTGGCTTTCTTAAGTCTCCCGAGCTAAAGAATCATTTCTGAAAACAATTACAGGCAGCGATGGTTTTAGCTTGCCTTTATAATGCCTCTGGCTAGGGAAGCATCCATTTTGAGACTTTACCTTTACTACTGTGCAGGAACAAAGAGCCTCATAAAATCTGTCATTGTTCCTGTTGCCTGTGAATGAGGCACTAGTTTGCTCTACTCTGCTACTTCAAGCTAAGAGGCTCACCATCTGAATATCCATTCTGTCTGTCCCCTGTGTCCAACAAACGCTACTTCTGGCTGGCTGGTCCATTGCCCACCCATTGATGAAGTGTTTCCAGCTTCTGCTAATGTAGGGAGTGAGTCTCTCAACAACTGAGATTTTATGTAATATTTACCAGTGTTGAATATGCCTCCTGGCTATTGTAAAATGTTAATATGGATAATTATTCAACATGTTTTATTTTACCTTGCTCTAATCATATTCGGTCTGCATAAGAACACCCAAAACTGTGTAAACATTCCAATCATGTAAACACTCCGACTTTACTATTACAAACATACATTTTAAACAGGTAGAGCTGGGACGGATAATGATCGAGACCCCCTTGACAAGTGGCAATGATGGAGGAGCCATGTCCTCTCAAGATGCTTTGGGAGCTCCCAGAGCGGGAGCCCAGTGCATTCATTATGCTGCTGGTCATGGCTCCCATGGCATTTCGTCTTGGTTTGGAGGGAATGTGGAGTACGGGCCACTATAGCTCTCTCTTGGCTCTCTCTCTTTCAGCTCTCAGAGACTGGGCAGCTCTGCTTCTTTGGCACTATGAGTGGTAGCTAGCTAGATACAGTGCATAGCCTAGTTAGAGATTGGCCTCCTGAGGCTAGATAGCTTTGTTTGATAGTTTATTTTACAGGTGGAAAGGTAGTTAGCAAGGGTACGGACTGACATTTCAATCTTTCTGAAATATTATGTTACAGAGTTTATGTTCCAGTTTATGTTATTATGTTACAGAGTCTGCTGGGAGGAGCTCATTGCAGGACGCGCTCATTGGAATGGCGGGAATGGAATTAAATGGAATGGATTTGTGTTTCAAATCCAATCAAACTTTGTCACATGCGCCGATTACAGCAAGTGTAGACTTTACCGTGAAATGCTTACTTACAAGCCCTTAACCAACAGTGCAGTTCAAGAAGAGTTAAGAAAATATTTACCAAGTAGACTAAAATAAAAAGTAATAATAAAAAGTAACACAATAAGAATAACAATTACAAGACTATATACAGGGGGCACCGGTACCGAGTCAGTGTGCAGGGGTACAGGTTAGCTGAGGTAATTTGTACATGTAGGTGTGGGTGAAGTGACTATGCATAGATAATAAACAGCGAGTAGCAGCAGTGGTCAAAAGGGAGGGGGGGGGGGGGGGTCAATGTAAATTGTCCGGTGTCGATTTTATTAATTGTTCAGCAGTCTAATGGCTTGGGGGTAGAAGCTGTTGAGGAYCCTTTTGGTCCTAGACTTGGCGCTCCGGTACCGCTTGCCATGCGGTAGCAGAGAAAACAGTCTTTAACTTGGGGGACTGGAGTCTCTGACAATTTTATGGGCTTTCCTCTGACACCGCCAATTGCATAGGTCCCAGATGGCAGGAAGCTTGGCCCCAGTGATGTACTGGGCCCTTTGCACTACCCTCTGTAGCGCCTTGCGGTCAGATSCCGAGCAGTTGCCATGCCAGGCGGTGATGCAACCGGTCAGGATGCTCTCGATGGTGCAGCTGTAGAACCTTTTGAGGATCTGGGGACCCATACCAAATCTTTTCAGTCTCCTGAGGGGAAAAAGGTTTTGTTGTGCCCTCTTCACGACTTCCTTGGTATGTTTGGACCATGATAGTTTGTTGGTGATGTGGACACCAAGGAACTTGAAACACTCGTCCCGCTCTACTACAGCTCGTCGATGTTAATGGGGGCCTGTTCTGCCCGACTTTTCCTGTAGTCCACGATCAGCCCCTTTGTCTTGCTCACATTGATGGAGAGGATGTTGTCCTGGCACCACACTGCCAGTTCTCTGACCTCCTCCCTATAGGCCATCTCATCGTTGTCAGTGATCGTGGCCAAACACGACTCCAACACCATCATTAAGTTTGGGTTAGGGTTAGCAGTGTCGTCAGCAAACTTAATGATGGTGTTGGAGTTGTGTTTGGCCACGCAGTCGTGGGTGAACAGGGAATACGGGAGGGGACTAAGTACACACCCCTGAGGGGCCCCAGTGTTAAGGATCAGCATGGCAGATGTGTTGTTGCCTACTCTTACAACCTGGGGGCGGCCCGTCAGGAAGTCCAGGATCCAGTTGCAGAGGGAGGTGTTAAGTCCCAGAGACCTTAGCTTAGTGATGAGCTTCATGGGTACTATGGTGTTGAACGCTGAGCTGTAGTCAATGAACATACGTTAGGTGTTCCTTTTGTCCAGGTGAGAAAGGGCAATGTGGAGTGCGAATGAGATTGCGTCATCTGTGGATCTGTTGGGGCGGTATGCAAATTGGAGGTGGTCTAGGGTGTRCGGGAGGATAATGTTGATGTGAGCCATGACCAGCCTTTCAAAGCACTTCATGGCTACTGAGTGCCACAGGGTGGTTACCTTCACTTCTTTGGGCACAGGGACAATGGAGGTCTTTTTTTTAACCTTTATTTAACTAGGCAAGTCAGTTAAGAACAAATTCTTATTTTCAATGACGGCCTAGGAACAGTGGGTTAACTGCCTTGTTTAGTGGCAGAACGATAGATTGTTACCCTGTCAGCTCAGGGATTTGATCTTGCAACCTTTTAGTTACAAGTCCAATGCTCTAACCACTAGGCTACCTGCCGGTCTGCTTGAAACATGTAGGTATTACAGACTCGGTCAGGGAGAGGTTGAAAATGTCAGTGAAGACACTTGACAGTTGGTCCTCGCATGCCTTAAGTACACATCCTGGRAATCCGTCTGGCCAAGCGGCTTTGTGATTGTTGACCTGCTTTAAGGTTTTGTTCACATCAGCTATCGAGAGTGTTATCCCACAGTCATCCAGAACAGCTGGTGCTCTCGTGCATGCTTCAGTGTTGCTTGCCTCGAAGCGAGCATAAAAGACATTTAGCTCGTCTGGTAGGCTTGCGTCACTGGGCAGCTCTCGTCTGGGTTTCCCTTTGTTGTCCATAATAGTTTTCAAGCTCTAACACATCCGAAGAGCATCAGAGCAGGTGTAGTAGGATTCAATCTGAATCCTGTATTGAGCTTTGCTTGTTTGATGGTTKGTCTGAGTGCATAGCGGGATTTCTTAAAAGCGTCCAGATTAGTCTCCTGCTCCTTGAAAGTGGCAGCTCTAGCCTTTAGCTCGATGTGGATGTTGCCTGTAATCCATGGCTTCTGGTTGGGATATGTACGTACAGTCACTGTGGGGACGACATTGTCGATGCACTTATTGATGAAGCCAATGACTGAGGTGGTGTACTCCTCAATGCTATTGTATGAATCCCGGAACATATTCCAGTCTGTGCTAGCAAAACAGTCCTGTAGTGTAGCATCCACGTCTTGTGACCACTTCCATATTGGGCGAGTCACTGGTACTTCCTGCTTTAGTTTTTGCTTGTAATTAGGAATCAGGAGGATAGAATTATGGTCAGATTTGCCAAATGGAGGGCGGGGGAGAGCTTTGTATGCATTTCTGTGTGTGGAGTAAAGGTGGTCTAGGATTTATTTTTCTCTGGTTGCACATGTGACATGCTGGTAAAAATTTGGTAAAACTGATTTAAGTTTGCCTGCATTAAAGTCATCGGCCACTAGGAGCGTCGCTTCTGGGTGAGAATTTTCTTCTTTGCTTATGGCCTTACAGAGTTGGCTGAGAGCGGTCTTAGTGCCAGCTTCGTTCTGTGGTGGTAAATAGACGGCTACGAATAATATAGATGAGAACTCTCTTCGTAGATAGTGTGGTCTACAGCTTATCATAAGGTACTCTACCTCAGGTGAGCAATACCTCGAGACTTCTTTAATATTAGACATCATGCACCAGCTGTTATTGACAAATAGTCACACACCCCCACCCCTTGTCTTACCAGAGGTAGCATCTCTGCTCTGCCGGTGCATGGAAAATCCTGCTATCTCTATATTGTCCGTATCGTGGTTCAGCCACGTCACGGTGAAACATACGATGTTACAGTTTTTAATTTCCCGTTGGTAGGATAATGTTAATCGTAGGTCATCCCTTTTATTTTCCAATGATTGCACGTTAGCAAGATAAATGGATGGCAGTGGGAGTTTACTCGCTTGCCTATGGATTCTCAGAAGGCTGCCTGATCTGCGGACTCTTTTCCTGCATCTTTTCTTCACGCAAAAGGCGTGGATCTGGGCCTGTTCCAGTGAAAGCGGGATATCCTTCGGACTCGTTAAAGGAAAAAGTTTCTTCCAGTCCGCAGTGAGTAATTGCTGTTCTGATGTCCAGACGTTATTTTCGGTCATAAGAGACGGTAGCAGCAACATTATGTACACAATAAGTTAAATATATAAGGTATACAAAACACACAAAAAATGAACGAAATAGCACAATCGGGTTGGGAGAATGTAAAACGTCAGCCATGTTCTTTGGCGCCACCTTGACTCCGTTCCATTGATTTCATTACAGCCATTACAATGAACCTGTCCTTCTATCGCTCCTCCCACCAGCCTCCTCTGATTCTGTGCCTCTGTTTAGGATTGAGCAGTACTGACTGGAAACGGTGTTGTTACTTAGGATTGCCTCCTAGACCTGTGGTGTTGTTTAGGTGCTTCCTAGACCTAGACAGCAGGTTATTGGGATGAATGTTGTCCTGGAGGCAGTAGTGAGTACATGACAAATCACAGTACATGCCAACCTGCTCCTAGACCTAGACAGCAGACCTAACCCTAACCCTTTAAGAGGTCAAGAACGTGACACATTGAATGTGCTACGGATCTGTCACATTTGACTGACTGCTGTGCCTCATTCAGGATGTGACAGGCAGCACAATGAGATTTGTAAAGCTCTCAAACACATAATAGAAAGAAAGCTGTCACACAGCGGTGAATCAACATCTGACGATAGGTTAAACACAACGAGAAACTTGGTTTGCATTCGAAAAGAGCTGACAAAAGGCACCACGTGCAATGACAGCATAAGTGGAGTACAATAGGGTGGCACTCTGAGAATATGAACGGGGTTGGAGAGAGGTGATTTGATTGTGTCGACTCAAAGCCAAGCTAATCTATGCCTTTCTATGCTGTTGTGTCTTTGCCAAATAGAAACAGTGGGAGGCATAGACAGAATAACAATGGTGGACAGAGGCAAGACGTCTGTATGTACAGTATTACTGTATTTGCATAATTGTGTCTGAAACACCAGTACTTACCTGGCACATGCCAGTATTTGTACACACACACACACAACATGCACATGTATACATTAGCAGGTGACGTCTATCATCCTCAGGTGGATGGACAAAGAAAACAGCTGATGTGGAAAGAGGACACAGTGGAGAGGTGTGAGAGAGGGAGGGAGGATGAGTATATGTTTTCCAGCAGAGCAGATAGGTAGTGTGAGGGAGGAGGATTGTGTTTTCCAGCAGAGCAGATGGGTAGTGTGAGGTGAGGGAATTGTTGTTTTCCACAGAGCCAGATGGGTAGCTGTGAGGAGGAGGATTGTGTTCCAGCAGAAGGCAGATGGTAGTGTTGGGAGGAGGGATGTGTTTTCCAGCAGAAGCAGATGGGTTAGTGTGAGGGAGGAGGATTGTGTTTTGCACAGAGCAGATGGGTAGGTGAGGGAGGAGGATTGTGTTTTCCAGCAGAGCAGATGGGTAGTGTGGAGGAGGATTGTGTTTCCAGCAGAGCAGATGGTAGTGTGAGGGAGGGAGGATTGTGTTTTCAGCAGAGCAGATGGGTAGTGTTGAGGGAGGAGGATTGTGTTTCACGCAGAGCAGAGATGGAGCGTAGTGTGAGGGAGAGGGATTGTGTTTTTTCCAGCAGAGCAGATGGGTTAGTGTGAGGGAGGAGGATTGTGTTTTCCAGCAGAGCAGATGGGTAGTGTGAGGGAGGAGGATTGTGTTTTCCAGCAGAGCAGATGGGTAATATGTGAGTCTTTAAACTTGATACTACCCTCACCTCCTTCCAACACGCTGTACAGTATATTAACACTGTATCTGTGTCCCATGGGACATCTCAGGCACGATGTATACATCGTATATTTCTATAATGAGCATCTGCTGGTCAGAGCAGCCTTAGACAACCTTTAGTTCATACATTTTCTAATTTGTGTGAATCAAACCAACAACCCTGGCGTTGTAAGCGCCATGCTCTACCAACTGAGACACATGGGTCTCTCTCTCTCTCTCTCTCCTTGCTTCCAAGGATGCTGCTGGAAAATCATTAAAGTTGCATTGCTGTGTGTGTGTGTGTCTCTGTGTGTGTCTCTGTACATCCATCCTTGTGTGTGTGTGTGCCCGTGATGGTATGAGTGTGTTTCTTAGCTAGTTTAAAAAGATAAGCAGTGTGAAAGAACACTTTCTCTGTGTGTGTGTTTACACCACAAACAGTAATCTTGCTGCATCGACAGATCTCACCGCTTCACACTGAGCCTCCTCTGGCCAGCTTCCAGCCTCTTCCCTGGAAATAGGCCTTATTCCTAGTGATCTATTTATTTGGTCAACACACTCCCTGGTAGAAAGTTCACTCAGTGTTACCAGATAATATCACTCCAAGTTTGCAGATAATATTACACCAAGTTATCTGATAGGGATTGGATTCAATGAATAGAAATTGGATCTGTTGTGTAAAGAACGACACGCTGCTTGCTTAGCGAGTACCAAAGCTCAAACCCAGGACCTCTGCCTTGCTAGCATACGCGATCACCCTCCTGAAGTGTCTTACCAGTCAGCGCCACGCAAATTCACTGGAGCAAGTGGGAAAACATCAGGCTGATGGGTAAGTTTAACACATCGCCATGTGCTACACACGCAWMCACACGCACGCACGTACACAAACACACACACACAAACAAACACACACCTACACACCCATAAACACCTGACACACACACAGAGCCCAGTGTAATAAACAATAAATGATATAGACTAGGTTGTGGATCCGTCCAGGGATTGTGCCCCACGGTAAGTGACCCTGTTCCTTCCAATAATCCGGCTTCTATTACTTTATACTGAGGCAATCAGTAGGTCTGACCCCCTCCACCTCTGTCTCCACTTCCCATCCTCATACTGCTGCCTCTCCTGTCATCTCCACCCTTTGTGCAGGAGGAAAACAGTCCTGATGTGAGACGGGAGAGAGTTTATTTATGTACACAACGTTACAGTATATGCGGTCATTCTACAGCAGTGATTCCCAACTCTGGTCCTCCAGTCCCAGTGGTGTAATAAATACTTGCAAAGATTCAGTATCTTTCTAGTGAAAATAATCAGATTCAGTATTATGCTGTGTAATGAATAATCAATCAGTATCTTTCTATTGTAATAATAATCAGATCAGTATCTTCCTGTGTAATAATAATCAGATCAGTATTTTCTATGTAATAATATCAGATCAGTATTTTTTGTAATAATAATCAGATCAGTATCTTCTTTGTGTAATAATAATCAGATCAGTATCTTTCTATGTAATAATAATCAGTATCAGTATCTTTCTATGTAATAATAATCAGATCAGATCTTCCTGTGTAATAATAATCAGATCAGTATCTTTCTATGTAATAATAAATCAGATCAATCTTTCTGTGTAATAATAATCAGATCAGTTTCTTTTCCTGATGTAATAATAATCAGATCAGTATTCTTTCTATGTAATAAATTCAGATCAGTATCTTTCATGTGTAATAATAATCAGATCAGTATCTTTCTATGTAAAATAATCAGATCAGTATCTTCCATGTAATAATATCAGATCAGTATTCTCCTATGTAATAATAATCAGATCATATCTTTCTATGTAATAATAATCAGATCAGTATCTTCCTATTTAATAATAATCAGATCAGTATCTTTTCTATGTAATAATAATCAGAATCAGTTCTTCATGTAATAATAATCAGATCAGTATCTTCCTATGTAATAATAATCAGATCAGTATCTTTCTATGTAATAATAATCAGATCAGTATCTTTCTATGTAATAATAATCAGATCAGTATCTTCCTATGTAATAATAATCAGATCAGTATCTTTCCTATGTAATAATAATCAGATCAGTATCTTCTATGTAATAATAATCAGATCAGTATTCTTTCTATGTAATAATAATCAATCAGTATCTTTCTATGTAATAATAATCAGATCAGATCTTCTATGTAATAATAATCAGATCAGTATCTTCCTGTGTAATAATATCAGATCAGTATCTTTCTATGTATATAATAATCAATCAGGTATCTTCCTATGTAGATAATAATCAGATCAGTATCTTTTTTTTCTTCCCTTTTTTTGATTTTTTACCCCTTTTCGTCCCCAATTTTCGTGGTATCCAATCGCTAGTGTAATTATATCTTGTCTCATCGCTACAACTCCCGTACGGGCTCGGGAGAACGCAAGGTCAAAGTCATGCGTTCCTCCGAAGCACAAACCCACACCAAGCCGCACTGCTCTTAACCACAGCGCGCCTCCAACCCGGAAGCCAGCCGCACCAATGTGTCGGAGGAAAGACACCGTGCACCCGCCCCCCTTGGTTAGCGCGCACTGCGCTCCGGCCGCCACAGGAGTCGGCTGGGAGCGCGAATGAGCAAGGATTATCCCTACCGGCCAAACCCTCCCTAAGCGCAGATGACGCTAGGCCAATTGTCGTCCCCACGGACCCCGTCCGGCCGGCTGCGACAGAGCCGGGCGCGAACCCGAACTCTGGTGGCACAGCTAGCGCTGCGATGCAGTGCCTAGACCCTGCGCCACCGGGAGGCCAGATCAGTTATCTTTTCTATGTGAATTAATAATCAGATCAGTATCTGCCTGTGTAATAATTAATCAATCAGTATTCTTTCTAATGTAAATAATCAAGATCAGTCTTTCTATTTAAATAATCAGATCAGTATCTTCGTGTAATAATTAAATCAATCAGTATATAAATAATGTAATAATAATCAGATCAATATTTTTCCATGTAAGCATAATAATCATATCAGTATCTTTCTGAATGTAATAGATAATCAGATCATTTATCTTTCTATGTAATATAATTCAGATCAGATCTTTCCATGTAATAATAATCGATCAGTATCTTTCTATGTAATAATAATCAGATCAGTATCTTCTGTTAATAATAATCAGATCAGTATCTTTCCTATTGTAATAATAATCAGATCAGTATCTTTCTATGCTAATAATAATCAGATCAATATCTTTCTGTGTAATAATAATCAGATCAGTATCTTTCTATGAATAATAATCAGATCAAGTATCTTTCTGGTAATAATAATCAGATCAGTTATTTCATGTAATAATAATCAGATCAGTATCTTTCTGTTTAATAATAATCAGATCAGTATCTTTCTGTGTAATCAATAATTCAGATCGTATCTTCCTGTGTAAATAATAATCAGATCAGATATCTTCCTGTGTAATAATAAATCAGATCATTATCTTTCTATGTAATATAATCAGATCAGTATCTTTCCATGTAATAATAATCAGATCAGTATCTTTCTATGTAATAATAATCAGATCAAGTATCTTTCTGTGTAATAATAATCAGATCAGTATCTTTCTATGTAATAATAATTAAGATCAGTATCTTTCTGTGTAATAATAAATCAGATCCAGTTATCTTTCTGTTAATAATAATCAGATCAGTATCTTTCTGTGTAATAATAATCAGATCAGTATCTTTCTATGTAATAAAATCAGATCAGTATCTTTCTATGTAATAATAATCAGATCAGTATCTTCCTATGTAATAATAATCAGATCAGTATCTTTCGTGTAATAATAATCAGATCAGTATCTTTCTGGTAATAATAATCAGATCAGTATCTTCTGTGTAATAATATTTTAGATAGATAACAATTGAACAACTCAATATGTTCTATTGAAATAATAGTGTCACCTTTCAATAGAAATAGGTGTATAAAAAATGACTTTCTATTATATTAATTTACCAACATGTTTTGATTGTCCTTTCGATACATTTTGTAGAATACATGCGTAATTGTGAAATAAATGTCCTAAATGTTGAAGACTTGGGTAGATGTGTGTGTGGTGTGTGTGTGGTGTGTGTGTGTGTGTGTGTGTGTGTTGGTGTGTGTGTGTGTGTGCGTGTGTGTGTTGTGGTGTGTGTTGTGTGTGTGTGGTGTGTGTGTGTGTGTGTGTGTGTGTGTGTGTGTGTGTGTGTGTGTCGTGTGTGTGTGTGTGTGTGGAAGGTCAACTTGTTTGCAAGTACCTGGTCTTATCTATTCATGCTTGGACTGTCCTCTAGTTGTGTTATTTAACATGTCCTTGTACTGGCTCATCTATTCATACTTGGACTGTCCCTAGTTGTGTTATTTAACATGTCTTTGTTCTGGTATGTCATCCTGTGTGCATGAATGAACAGGAGAAAGGAGGGTATGAAATAACAATGGTCGAATAATGAATTAATTGAGCATGATTGCCATTTCTAGTATATGTCGTGTAAATAATAATCAGATCAGTATCTTTCTATGTAATAATAATCAGATCAGTATCTTCCTGTTGTAATAATAATCAGATCAGTATCTTTTCTATGTGAATAATAATCAGATCAAATCAAATCAGATCAAATCAAATTCAAATCAAGTTTATTTTATATAGCCCTTCGTACATCAGCTAATATCTCCGAAAGTGCTGTAACAGACACCCAGCCTAAAACCCCAAAACAGCAAGCCCAATGCAGGTAGTAGAAGAGCACGGTGGCTAGGAAAAAACTCCCTAGAAAGGCCAAGACCTAGGAAGAAAACCGAGAAGGAACCAGGCATATGAGGGTGTGCCAGTCCTCTTCTGGCTGGCTGGGTGGAGATTATAACAGAACTATGCCAAGATGTTCAAAATGTTCATAAGTGACAAGCATGGTCAAATATATCATGAATAATTTTCAGTTGGCTTTTCATAGCCGATCTCAAGAGTTGAAAAATAGCAGGTCCGGGACAGGGTGGCGGTTCCATAACCGCAGGCAGAACAGCTGAAACTGGAATAGCAGCAAGGCCAGGTGGACTGGGACAGCAAGGAGCCATCACGCCCGGCAGCCCCGACGCACGGTCCCAGGCTCAGGTCCTCCGAGAGAGAGAAAGAGAGAGAGAAGGAGAGAATTAGAGAGAGCCAAGATTTTAAAAATGTTCATAAATGACAAGCATGGTCAAATAATAATCAGGAATAAATGTCAGTTGGCTTTTCATAGCCGATCATTAAGAATTGAAAACAGCAGGTCTGGGACAGTAGGGGTTCCATAACCGCAGGCAGAACAGTTGAAACTGGAATAGCAGCAGGGCCAGGCGGACTGGGACAGCAAGGAGTCATCATGCCCGGTAGTCCTGACGTATGCCTAGCGCTCCGGTCCTCCGAGAGAGAAAGAAAGAGAGAAGGAGAGAATTAGAGAGAGCCAAGATTTTCAAAATGTTCATAATGACAAGCATGGTCAAATAATAATCAGGAATAAATCAGTTGGCTTTTCATAGCCGATCATTAAGAGTTGAAACAGGTGGGTTCCATAACAGCAGGCAGAACAGTTGAAACTGGAACAGCAGCAAGGCCAGGTGGACTGGGGACAGCAAGGAGCCCTCATTGCCCGGTTTGCCGTGACGTATGGTCCTAGGGCTCAGGTTCTCCGAGAGAGAGAAAGAAAGAGAGAACGAGAGAATTAGAGAGAGCATACTTAAATTCACACAGGACACTGGATAAGATAGGAGAAGTACTCCAGGTATAACCAACTGACCCTAGCCCCCCGACACATAAACTACTGCAGCATAAATACTGGAGGCTGAGACAGGAGGGTCAGGAGACCACTGTGGCCCCATCCGATAGATACCCCCGGAAACAGGGCCCACAACAAGGAAGGTAATATAATCCCTCATATCCACATCATCTTCATAGACTCAACAGTTCAAATCAGTTCGTATCTTTCCATCATCAATCCACAAATCAGTTCAGTCTTATGATTTGAATATCTTTCATAATCGATCATTATCAATCAATCAATCAGATCAGTATCTTTCAATATGTAATCAATAATCAGATCAGATAATCTTCCGTTGTAATAATAATCAGATCATTATTTTTTTGTATGATAAATAATCAGATCAGTATAAATAATTGTAATAATAATCAGATCAGTATCTTTCTATGCAACAATAATCAGATCAATATCTTTTCCATGTGTAATAATAATCAGTATCAGTATCTTTCTGTTAATAATAATCAGATCAGTATCTTTCCATGTAATAATAATCAGATCAGTACTCTTTCTTGTAATAATAATCAGATCAGTATTCTTTCTGTGTAATAATAATCAATCAGTATCTTTCCTGTGTAATAATATTTAGATAGATAACAATGAACAACTCAATATGTTCTATTGAAATAATAGTGTCACCTTTCAATAGAAATAGGTGTATAAAAAATGACTTTCTATTATATTAATTTACCAACATGTTTTTGATTGTCTTTGATACATTTAGAATACATCGTAATGTAAATAAATGTCCTAAATTTAAAGACTTGGGGTAGAATTGTAATTTGTAGATCCCCCCAGAGCCTGCCAGATCCCCCCAGATCCCCCCAGCCCCCCAGATCCCCTCAGCCCCCAGATCCCCTCAGCCCCCAGATCCACCCAGCCCACCAGATCCCCCCAGCCCCTCCCCGCCCCCAAGCGATCCCCTCAGATCCCCCCAGATCCACCCAGCCCACCAGATCCCCCCAGATCCCGCCAGCATGCAAATGCAGCATAAGTAGCTGGTGTTCTGTAACTGTCACTTTCACTTTCACATAAGTAACTGTCACTTTCACTCAAGTATCCCACCCTCTACTCGCTACAAAGAAAGTGTGTGTGTGTGTGTGTGTGTGTGTGTGTGTGTGTGTGTGTGTGTGTGTGTGTGTGTGTGTGTGTGTGTGTGTGTGTGTGTGTGTGTGTGTGTGTGTGTGTGTGTGTGTGTGTGTGTGTGTGTGTGTGTGTGTGTGGTGTGGTGTGTGTGGTAAGGTCAACTTGTTTGCAATGTACCGGTCTTATCTATTCATGCTTGGACTGTCCTCTAGTTGTGTTATTTAACATGTCCTTGTACTGGTCTCATCTATTCATACTTGGACTGTCCTCTAGTTGTGTTATTTAACATGTCTTTGTTTCTGAGTATGTCATCCTGTGTGCATGAATGAAACAGGAGAAAGGAGGGTATGAAATAACAATGGTCGAATAAATGAATTAATTGAGCATGATTGCCATTTCCATCACTTATGTAAATCAAATCCTTACACACTACACAAGTTAGTTATAAGCCCTTCCAGTCATAAGAAAAACTAACATAAATACATTATGTTGATATAAGGTGGCATAAGACTCCCAAAATGTATTATCAGGTGTTTGACAGACCTGGGTGCAAATACATGTGTCACGTTCCTGACCTATTTTATGTTATTTTTGTATATGTTTAGAGGGTCAGGGCGTGAGTTGGGGTGGGCATTATATGTTTTGTGTTTCATTGTTTAGGTCACTTGTAATCTGCCTTATATGGTTCTCAATCAGAGACAGGTGTTTGACGTTTTCCTCTGATTGAGAACCATATATAGGTTGGCTGTTCACACTGTTTGTTTGTGGGTGATTGTCTCCTGTGTCTTCCGTGTCTGTGTCTGCGCACCACACGGGACTGTTTTGGTTGTTCGGTTCGTTTATTGTAGTCTGTTCCTGTTCGTGAGTTCTGCGTGTTTTATGTAAGTTCCATGATCAGGTCTGTCTACGTTGTTTGTTTGTTATTTTGTAAATTCCAAGTATACTTCGTGTCAGTCTTCGTCTTTTCAATAAATTCATTATGTCAACATACCTCGCTGCGTATTGGTCCACCGATCCTTCTCTCCTCTCCTCGTCCGAGGAAGAGGAAGACGACAGCCGTTACAACATGCATATTTAAATATTTATATTCTGTATATTTAAATACTTATATTCTGTGTATTTGAGTATTTTTCAAATAATTTTGCCAACATCAACTACTTCTATTTGAAGTATTTGAAACTACTTTCAAATAATTTCCTATAAATAGCATTATATTTGGAACTATGTCCAAATACATGAGGCCTACTTGAAATACCCATAGGACCAAACAAATCTGAGTTCAGAATATAACTATTATTTTAAAATACATTTGTCTATATATTTGATCATGCCAATACTTTCCGAGTGTATTTCCAAATTCATTCCAATATCCAAATGCTTACTTAGAAATTTAGTTGAAAGTAATTGAAATACCCTAAATCAGTGGTCACCAACCGGTCTCTCTCAAAGCACTTCCAAGTCGATCACCAAACATTTCTGTAAAAAACAACAACAATAAAACCTTGTGCTCCTATTTTTTAWCAGTTTCGCGCTGTTGGCAGTAGGTGCACTTGATTCAGCAGCCCTAGCAGTTTTACCATTTTGAACCATTTCATGTGTCTGAAGATAGAACTCCACCTACCCGGCAGGCCCAGAGAGCAAATCAAATGCACCTATAGGCTTACCGCTGGCCAATCAGATAGCTCAGATCAGCATGTCTGCACATAGGCTTATTTCAAACACTTAAAAGACACACCCTCTCCCCTCAGCCCTCAAATAAAGTGGACACTTCTGATGACGTATCATGACGTCTGACGAGTTGACATTTGCAGGGCAAGGGGTGAGGGAGGAAGGAATTCATTTTAAATGGTCCGCCCTTGCCCAGAAACTCATTACTCATTCATCCTGCGACGATTGTACTTTATATGTGCTACAGTCAATTATGATTGCACATCTACTTATATTAAGTATATATTTATTAATATATTCCTACTGTATGATAGCTAGCAAATTAATTAGCTAACTAATATTAGCCTGCCTAGCTGGAACTTCTGAAGAAGGAAAATGTTTTATGTATACAATTTCCAAAAGCTAACCAAACAAAAACATAATTACTTTTACGAGAAGTGTTTGTGCATTAGTCGCACAATTTCGAACMTATTTACATTCGTTTATACTTACACTTGTAGGGTTGACTCCATATTGACATTGAGGTTTTAAGTTTTGGCTGACTTTTCTTAGCCGATGTACAATCATCACGAATTGAATTATGGGGCGTTTCAGGCCCCGAAGTGAACATAATTGTACACTCGCAAACTCGATCAAAAGTGAGGGCTGAGGGGCTTATGTTGCGAACTTCCCTTGTTTGGCTAATCGTTTGGACCGACGTCCAAGATGACGGGGATTCCCCCAAGGGCATAAGGCGTAAATGGAGGAGGGCGTGTCTTTTATGAGTTTGAAACGCAGCCATAGACTGTAACAAGAAGCCTCAAATGCACAGCAAAGTTGATAATCTGATCACAGCAAAGTTGATGGTCTGAGAAGAACAACATTTGCAGGGCAAATTGAAGCATAGCCAATATTCAGTGATAATAGCCTACTGCACAAACCTCATTGCTACAGAACGGTTTTTAATTGGTTAATGTTGCATGGGCTTATGTTTATAAGTCATGTTTAAAAAAACCTAAGCGGTAGATCTCTGCTTTGCATATTGACTCAGAAAATGATTTTGACTCAGAAAAGGTTGGTGACCAACCTAGGTTTGGTGTTTGAACATGGTTCAGAATCCTTTGCCTGGACAGGTTACCGACAGTATATTTTCCATGTTATATCATCGGCAATGCAATGGGAAGATTAAGGATTACTCTTATTAATAGATTAAATTGGTAAAAACTAAAAAGCTGTATTTGAATAATCCATTATATTTTGTGTATAAACAATAATGAAGGTGCTGAGAGGTTTAATCTCTTTAAAGACAGAGTGTTGTGTCAGCTAATAAGAAGCCCTACTGCTTTCCTCATCACTGAGTGGATCATCTGAATGATCAACTGTGATGGAAATCTGTCGATTTTAGTGGAGCTCTGTCTTTGTTTACTCAATGATCAACTGTGATGGAAATCTGTCGATTTTAGTGGAGCTCTGTCTTTGTTTACTCAATGATCAACTGTGATGGAAATCACTCACTCACTCACTCACTCACTCACTCACTCACTCACTCACTCGTCCTCCCTCCCACAGGAAGATAAAGCAAGGCAGGGTTAACACCTAAAACAGTAATCCCACCTGCTTCTCTTACAGCTTCGCCTGGGAGACGGAGGATCTGCCTCCCTGCTAGCTCAAAGTGAAGCCAACCTGTACCAGCAATTGCATAGGGATCAAGAGGGATGGATTGAAAGAGAAGAACACAGAGAACTATAACTCTAGATGAGAGAGTAGTGCATATTCACTTCACCCCTACCTACATGTACAAATTACCTAAAGTAACCTGTATACCCGCACACTGACTCGGTACCGGTACCCCCAGTATGTAGCCTCATTATTGTTATGCTTTTGTGTTACTTTTTATTATTTTACATTTTTTACTTTAGTTTATTTGGTAAATATTTTCTTAACTCTTCTTGAACTGCACTGTTGATTAAGGGCTTGTAAGTAAGCATTTTCCGGTAAGGACTACACTTGTATTCAGTGCGTTTTATTTGGTTATATTAGAGACTTAGCTACATATCTATCAGCGACTGACATCACAGGAGACTGCTGAGGGGAGAACTGCTCATAATAACCATGTTTGTTGTATTTGATACCATTCCACTAATTCCGCTCCACCAACCTCCTGTGACTGACATACTGCTAAGTAAATACACCTGTTGCACTCTATAGGATGGGACACAACCAATAGTTGGAATTATGTACTGTTTGATGGAGAGGCAAGTTTCCATTTTCCATCCAAGCTCAGTTGTAGTGTTTTACAACATGTTTCTGTACAGCTTTTGGTAACTGCAATAGGGTGTCCTTTGCCATGTTTTTCCCCTCTCAGGTGAAGCATCTTCACAGAACATCATCATCTGACGCCCCAGCCTTCATCAACCCCCTCTGTGTTCAGCAACAAATACACACACACACACACACAGTCCAACCCCACATTACCCCCCCCTCATCCACCTTTTAGCCCCCTGGACCCTCTTATCTGCCTGCCTATTAGCCGCTCCTGATGAGAAGGGATTGGAATACTAGACGGTTGGAAAGAGAGAGGGGGGAAAATAGAGAGGGAGAGAGAGAGAGAGAGAGGGATGGATAGAAAGGGAAAAAACAAGTGTAGAGGAAGGGATAGGGATTAACAGAGTGAGATGATACTGGAGAGAGGCATGGAAAAACAGAGAGAGAGAGAGAGTGAGTGAGATGGAAGTGACATAACATCCATACTTCTTCCCTGTAGATATATTAGGGTCACTTTCGCTTTCACAAAAGGTTTTCCTCTTAATTTGTTTCCAGAAAAATAAAACCGCCCACACCCACTCCTCTTTGGTTGCTTCTACAAACAATAACTGTCACAGCATAATGACAGCAATCACAGTAATAGGGTGCTAAAATATGGTGTGAAGTGGTGCTATCTGTTTATATTGTAGCTACTGTACTGTCCTCTGAGAGACGTGGAGAAGGAGATGTCATGAAAAACCTTCCCCAAAAAGCCAGAAGATCAGCAGCAGTAGCACTCTTTCTTGAAATAATGTTCCAAATAGGAACAAATCAAACTTTATTTGTCACATGCGCTGAATACAACCGTGAAATGCTTACTTACAAGCCCTTAACCAACAATGCAGTTCAAGAAAGAGTTAAGAAAATATTTACCGAATGAACAAAAGTTAAAAAATAATAAAAAGTAACAGAATAAAATAACAAAAATGAGGCTATACACAGGGGGTACCGGTACCAAGTCAATGTGCGGGGGTACAGGTTAGTCAAACAGAGAAGACTAGGAAATAAATAACTATTGTCTTCATTACAACTTGTTTGCCTACAGCCACTATGGAGGAGGGGGTTTTGTCTCTGCATTGTTGGGAAGGGTCCGTTAGTTGTATTTTTTTTATTTTACTAGTCTAAATATAAGTCTAAATATTGCTGTTACATTGCACAACCTTCAATGTTATGTCATAATTATGTAAAATTCAGGCAAATTAATTACGGTCTTTGTTAGGAAGGCCAGGCGGCCCAAACTGTTGCGTATACCCTGACTCTGCTTGCACTGAATGCAAGAGAAGTGACACAATTTCCCTAGTTAATATTGCCTGCTAACATGCATTTATTTTAACTAAATATGCAGGTTTAAAAATATATACTTCTGTGTATTAATTTTTAGAAAGGCATTGATGTTTATGGTTAGGTACATTTGTGCAACGAATGTGCTTTTTTCGCGAATGCGCTTTTGTTAAATCATCACCCATTTGGCAAAGTTGAAGTAGTCTGTGATTCGATGATAAATTAACAGGCACCGCATTGATTATATGCAACGCAGGACAAGCTAGTTAACCTAGTAATATCATCAACCATGTGTAATTAACTAGTGATTATGTGAAGATTGATTGTTTTTTATAAGATAAATATAATACTAGTTAGCAACTTAGCTTGGCTCATTGCAGCCACAATGTCCTTTTGACGCTGCACTCGCATAACAGGTGATCAGCCTGCCACGCAGTTTCCTCATGGAGTGCAATGTAATCGGCCATAATCAGTGTCCAAAAAGGCACTGATTACCGATTGTTATGAAAACTTGAAATCGGTCGACCTCTAGTCAGTACCCTGGCTTCTTGAGAAGTCAATGTTGATTTGTCAGCATTAACACATTTTACTGAAGGAAGCCTTTCAGAAATGAGTCCCTTTGGAACCATTACACAGAGTTCTTAATGGAGTCAGATGACCCAGTCAGCAGGGTGAATCGACACATGGCGGTGTGATACCAGTTTTCATTGTGAGACATTGATTCTCCTTGGTGTGATTTTTGCTTTGTTCTTTCCTTTAGTTTTTGGTGTCAATTCCATTTCAATGAATCTAAAACAGGAGATAAATTGAGGTATTGGACATTTTTCATGAGGAATTCAATGTTTTTAATACTGATGAATTGCAATGAAAATGACTCCAACCCGGTTGCCCTTGCTTGGTAAAAGGGAGATAACCAAACAGAATAGAACAGAAAATAATTGAATTGAAGAGAGGAGAGGAGAGGAGAAGAGGAGAGGAGAGGAGAAGAGAAGGAGAGGCAGTGATAGAGGTGGTGGTGGTGGTGGAAGAGTGGGAGGATTGTGTGGCCATGATGATCAAAACAGAACATGACTTGTACCTGCCTTACACTCTCTCTCTCTCTCTCTCTCTCTCTCTGTCCTTCTCTCTCTGTCCTTCTCTCTCTGTCCTTCTCTCTCTGTCCTTCTCTTTCTTTCTCGCCCTACTTAACTCTAACAGAGTTCTATGTGCTGATTCAGCATGGCTCCATGCTCATCCCAGAAATATTCAAAACTCTGCATGCACGCACACAGATGCATGGAACACACACAATCAATTTATCAACCCCCCCCATATCTGCCTCTGTCTCCCTGCCACACATAAACACACACTCCACGGAACAATGTGATGCACAACACACATCTGCCTTTGATAGTGTGCCATGAGCTCTGAAGCCCATCATAACGAAGACACATACTGTATTTACATTAGCAACAATATCACACCGAAGGGGAAAAGTGTCATCTGTATTCCATGTAAAGCTGCAGGATTTGTGCTATGAGACAGTCAGTGTGTGATGTATACTGTTCCCCAACACATGTTGTTATTCCACCATTTGAGCATCTACATTCATTCTCTCTCTTTCATTTGTTTCCCCCGCAATTTGTTGACATTGTATGATATGCACACAGTAAAGAAAAMAAAATCACATCCTTTCTTGCCGATACTCGGAGCTCTTGACAGCTGCTATTCTGACAGGTTTCGTCAGGCAATACTGTGGCTCACACACTCCGCCTCTCAACCCCCAGCTAAGAGAGAAGATACTGTATGTCACCACCACATAATCATATAATATCTCAGAGGCCCACACTGTACTGTACTATTGAAGACAGCAGCAGCAGGCTCCGGCTCTCCGCACGCCATCGGTTAGCGGTTAGCCTAGCTTAGCTTAGCCCGCGTCTACCAGGTACACTACTAGGGACGATAGCGAGAACAGACAGATTAACCATGTGTGAAGTGACTGGAGCCGCTGCTGCCGTTCCTTTCCGTGCTTAAGAGCCATGCCTGGTGGGACTGGTGACTCAGGGAATTCCTCTAGTGTCAGAAAGCGTGATCTTTTCTTTCCTAGTGTGAACAGGCCTCTCTCTGACAGATGACGATTTAAATCTAATCCTCCCCTCCCACCCCCCTCCTCCCAATATGGCAGCTGGGCTAGACGTACATGCGGACAGCAGCACTGAGGGAGAGAAGGTCTCCATAGAAAGACGAGGTTAGAGAGTTGGATTAGCAAGCTAATTTAACACTCATTAATGTCATGGACATGTGGCCATGGGCATGATGACAGCCAAGAAAGAGAGAGAAGAAGAGAGGGGAGAGTGGTGGAGAGAGAGAGAAAGTGAGAGAGAGAGAGAGAAGGAGAGAGAGAGAGAGAGAGAGAGAGAAAGAGAAGAGAGAGAGAGAGAGAGAAGAGAGAGAGAGAAAAGAATGAGAGGGGAAAGAGAGAGAGGAAGAAAGAGAGAGAGAGGGCGAGAGAGAGGGACAGGGAGAGGGCGAGAGAGAGAGGGCGAGAGAGAGAGAGAGAGAGAGAGGTGATACTGACTGTGTGTGTGGAGCCTGAGAGAAGGCTGGCATTACTACCACATGAGTTCAAGGTGAAGCAGATCTCTCCAGCCGTCCTCCTCCAGAGAGCAGCCTCTCTCCCAACTCTTCCCCCTGGCAAAGTGCTGCTGACTGGGCCGCTTCGCCTGCAACACGGCACCCTAGAGCGCCCACTTCTGGAGCCTGCAGCTGGACGTGACACCATGCAGCTCCCCGAACACACAGGCAGAGCATACACACACACGCTATAGTGTCTCATAAAGCACACGTACACAGATTATTTATAGTTATAGTTATAAACATCAACACACTCTGACTCATGAACACACACAGATCACATGCACACCATGTCCCTTACATACACACATGAAGGCTTGCGCACATGCAACTGCACACATACGCGCACACGTACACACACACTTGCATACACAATGTAACATGCCTGCAGAGCTGGTTGCTGTCTCACGGACATCTTCCAGGCGTTTTCTCTACTGATGCCCATCGCTGCTCACCCCTGGAGCTGCTTGGCATCATGTAAACACTATCTGCCCTCTCACAACAGCCACAGCCCTATCACACAGGCCTATCATTCTATCACACAGCCCTATCACACAGCTCTATCACARAGCCCTATCACACASCCCTATCACACAGCACTATCATAATCACACAGCCCTATCACACAGCTATATCACACAGCCCTATCACACAGCCCTATGTTGCTAGCACACCGCCTTATCACACAGCTCTATCATACAGCCCTATCACTAAGCCCTAACATGCTATCACACAGCACTATCATGCCATCATACAGCCCTATCACACAGCCCTATCATGCTATCACACAGCCCTATCATACTATCACACAGCCATATCACACAGCCCTATCACACAACTATATCACACAGCCCTATCACACAGCCCTATCGTGCTATCAGACAGTCCTATCACACAGCTCTATCAATTAGCCCTATCACACAGACCTGCCATGCTATCAAACATTTATATCACACAGCCCTATCACACAGCCCTATCATGCTATCACACAGTTATATCACGCAGCTCTATCACACAGCCCTATCACACAGCTCTATCACACAGCGCTATCACACAGCTCTATCAATTATCCCTATCACACATACCTATCATGCTATCACACATTTATATCACACAGCCCTATAACACAGCCCTATCATGATATCACACAGCCCTATCACACAGCCCTATAACACAGCCCTATCACACAGCCCTATCACACAGCCATATCACACAGCTATATCACACAGCCCAATCATGCTATCACACAGTCCTAACACACTCTCACACATCTCTATCACACAGCCCTATCACACAGCCCTATCACACAGCCCAATCATACAGCCCAATCACACAGCCCTATCATGCTATCACAGAGTCCTAACACACTATCACACAGKCCTATCACACAGCTCTATCAATTAGCCCTATCACACAGACCTATCATGCTATCACACAGCCATATCACACAGCCCTATCACGCTACAGTGTAGAAGCTGTGGACAACCAGGGGTCCATCAAACATGTTCAGCACCATCGTCATGTGATCGGCATATGCTTAACCTCCTGTACGGTATATTCACCAGGTGATCTTAACCTCCTGTGTAGCACATACACCAGGTGATCTTAGCCTACCTGGACAGCATATAAACCAGGTGATGTTAGCATCCTGGACAGCATATACACCAGGTGATCATAGCCTCCTGGACAGCATATTTACCAGGTGATGTTAGCATCCTGGACAGCATATACACCAGGTGATCATAGCCTCCTGGAAGCATTTCACCAGGTGATCTTAGCCTCCTGGACAGCATATACACCAGGTGGTCTTAGCCTCCTGGACAGCATTACACAAGGTGATCTTAGCCTCCTGGACAGCATTACACCAGGTGATCATAGCCTCCTGGACAGCATATACACCAGGTGATCTTAGCCTCCTGGACATCATAACACACAGGTGATCTTAGCCTCCTGGACAGCATATACACCAGGTGATCTTAGCCTCCTGGACAGCATAATACACCAAGTGATCTTAGCTCTCCTGGACAGCGTATACACCAGGTAATCTTAGCCTCCTGGACAGCGTATACACCAGGTGATCTTAGCCTCCTGGACAGCATATACACCAGGTGATCATAGCATCCTGGACAGCATATACACCAGGTGATCTTAGCCTCCTGGACAGCATATACACCAGGTGATCATAGCATCCTGGACAGCATATACACCAGGTGAGTTAGCATCCTGGACAGCATATACACCAGGTGATCATAGCCTCCTGGACAGCATTTTCACCAGGTGATCTTAGCCTCCTGGACAGCATTAACACCAGGTGATCTTAGCCTCCTGGACAGCCTATACACCAGGTGATCTTAGCCCCTGGACAGCATATACACCAGGTCATTTAGCCTCCTGGACAGCGTATACACCAGGTGTCTTAGCCTCCTGGACAGCATTTACACCAGGTGCTCATAGCCTCCTGGACAGCATATACACCAGGTGATCTTAGCCTCCTAGACCAGCATACACAGGTGATCTTAGCTCTCTAGACAGCATGTACACCAGGTGCTCTTAGCCTCCTAGACAGCATGTACACCAGGTGATCTTAGCCTCCTAGACAGCATGTACACCAGYTGATCTTAGCCTCCTGGACAGCATATACACCAGYTGATCMTTGGGTGCATATAAACATCATCTATACCAAACTCATCAGTGACTTCATCCTGTTTTGTTGTTAGCTTGTTTGTGATTATGTCACTCGGACCATGCTCAGCCCTTGAGGCTATCATTGCTCTTTAACCACGGCTCATTGAGTGGGTACAGCAGCTGTTGATGAGGTATTGCCCTTTTACACAGGGTAAAAGGGATGTGGGTGGGGTAGGTATTGACACTGCTCTCCCCACCAGCTTTCCTTTCCCCTGTGTTTCATTCAGGGTGTAGAATAAAGCCACTGACAATGTGAGACGGTGCGAGTGTGACTGGGTTTGTTTGTTGAAAGTCTGTCTAATGGATGGCTGGTATTACCCAGTCTCCATGGATGAGAGGAGGTGGAAAACGCTGAGCAGAGATATTAGATATTAGAGCGGGCGCTCGTAAAGATCACTCACACAGATACTCTGTGTCTTGAAGCAGGCAATGGGGAGAGTACTGTGCATACATACAGATGAGAGACTGACCACATGCTTTTCATAAAGAGATAGGAGGGGAGGGGAAGACTGTGTTGGCTTGGTTAAGATGGCTGATTGTGGGCTGATAGATCACATGTCTCCTGTAAGGCTATATGTCCTCTGCTCATAGGAGCTGTTAGGGTGGGTGTAGTTGTGTGTGTAGCAGGTTAACTTCTTATGGCTGAAGGGGCAGTATTGAGTAGCTTGGATGAAAGGTGCACAGAAGTGCCCAGAGTAAACGGCCTGCTCCTATGCTAATATATGCATATTATTATTAGTATTGGATAGAAAACACTCTGAAGTTTCTAAAACTGTTTGAATTATGTCTGTGAGTATAACAGAACTCATATGGTAGGCAAAAACCTGAGAAGTTCCACTTCCTGTTTGGATATTTTCTGGGGGTGCTAGATTTTCAACCAAGCTCTCATTGAAAATACAGAGAGATATGGATGGGTTTTCACTTCCTACGGCTTCCACTAGATGTCAACAGTCAATAGAACTTGTCTGATGACTCCAATGTGAATTGGGGCCGAAGGAGACAGGAATGAGTAATCACTTCCATGAGCTGCCCACGCATTGAACTGGCGCGTTCACGTGAGAGTGAGCTCCGTTCCATCGGTCAATTGAAGTCGATGTAATTCTCCGGTTGGAACGTTATTCAAGATGTATGTTAACAACATTCTAAAGATTCATTCAGTACATCGTTTGACATGTTTCTACTGACTGTAACGGAACTTTTGGACATTTCGTCACGTTATAGTGGTCGCGCTTTGAGACTTTGGTTAGGGAGTTTGGTAAACAATTCAAAAGTAGCTAATTGGACATAAATAACGGACATTATCGAACAAATCAAGCATTTATTGTGGACCTGGGATTCCTAGGACTGCATTCTGATGAAGTTCATCAAAGGTAAGGAAACATTTATCATGTATTTTCTGGTTTCTGTTGAGTCCAACATGGCGGCTAATTTGGCTATTGTTCTGAGCTCCGTCTCAGATTGTTGCATGGTTTATTTTTCCGTAAAGTTTTTAAAAAATCTGACACAGCGGTTGCATTAAGGAGAGGTATATCTATAATTCCATGTGTATAACTTGTATTATCATCTACATTTATGATGAGTATTTCTGTTGAAACGATGTGGCTATGCAAAATCACTTGATGTTTTTGCAACTAGTGAATCTAACGCGTCAATGTAAACTCAGATTTGTTTATATAAATATGAACTTTATCAAACAAAACATGCATGTATTGTGTAACATGAAATCCTATGAGTGTCATCTGATGAAGATAATCAAAGGTTAGTGATTAATTCTATCTCTATTTCTGTTTTTTGTGAAAGCTATCTTTCGCTGGAAAAATGGCTGTGCTTATTGTGGTTTTGTGGTGACCTAACATAATCGTTTGTAGTGCTTTCGCTGAAAAGCCTATTTGAAATCGGACACTTTGGTGGGATTAAGAACAAGATTACCTTTAAAATGATATAAGACACATGAATGTCTGAGGAATTTTAATTATGAGATTTCTGTTTTTTGAATTTGGCGCCCTGCACTGTCACTGGCTGCTGTCATATCGATCCCGGTGACGGGATTGCAGCCATAAGAAGTTTAATATGCAGTGTGTGAAATGTGTGTTGAGTGGTGTGTTTTCCGTGGTTGTGTGCGTGCGTGCGTGCGTGCGTGTGTGTACACGCATATGTGTGCTTCTTTGCCCTGAGCCAAAAGGATATCCTCAGAGAGCAGTGACAAGGTGAAGAGGGGAGAGACCGGTTTGGCCTGGTTTAATCCCTGAATCCAATTCCCTGCTTGTTGACAGTCCACACACTGGGATAGAAAAGCTGTCATGGTAAAACGCATGGCATTCTTTTTATTTTCTTCGCTCCTCCATCAAAGCTGAGAAACAGGCCTTAAAGGTGGAATCCGTAGCGATGAAACTCCCACGTCCGTTTGCCATATTACAACAACAAAGACGTTACTTCAAACAAACACTGTTACTTTCCCTCTGACATCAACGCACATGCGATAGAACAGCAGCGTATGTACTAGGATTATTTTATGACCACGATGCTGGATACTCATTTCCTCAAAGCAATAATAACAAATGCACCTGGGGCGGCCAGTGGCTCTGTTTCGCCTATCACGGATCTCAGCTTTAAGGCAGGGTACAAGTATGTGGTGGAGAAGACAAAAACAAGACAAGAACAGATCGGGGAATAGAGGGAAAAACACTGACTCCCCTACACCTTTCAGATTTGATGTGTCATACACAATTGCATGGTTTACAATTTGATTCCATTGTATCATTCAACGTAAGCATACTGTACAATAAGAATCTTTCAGGCCTCTCTATGGGGTTTCTTCCTGTGTGTACTGTAGAATGTGCTGACACATGGAGGTTGTGTTGTTGCTATAGGGCACTGATAAACACTGACAAACATATTGTAGCAGCGGGGTAGTACCGGGCTGTTGTCATCGCATCTTCAACATAGTGTGGATATACACTGTCACTACCCTACATGCTCAGTCTGACTCATCTAACAGTCAGAAGAGAACAGGACAAATGCTGAAGTATGGAAAATATAAAAACAAATAGACTGTCTGCATTTGGAGGCCAACTAAGCATCCCAGCCCATGTCCAATCCACCTGCTCAAATAAAGAAGCGGAATTCTCAGCCTTGTTAGGATGTAGAAACAGGTCAACGGTCAGACCCACCTATTGACTGGGGCATGAGTGACAACAGCAGTTGAAAATGGACTGTCATACAGTAGTCCTGGGGCTAGCTGAAGGTGAATATGCACCCACTACACAGACAGCTTTGCATCATATTGTGCTTTAAATGTACTAAATTGGGAATCAAAAGCTAAATAATGTATTCATTGGCCTTACATAATGCTACACACTGAAAATAGACAGGAGGAATGTTTCTATGAGTCCTGATGCATGCAGCTGTTATTGTTTCCAACGCTGAGTGAGTCAATGTTAGCCATCGATTTGAGTTATTGAAGCTCAACCTGCTACAGGCACTTCTACATAGCAGACAAAAACTTTAACCAAGAGGGAAAGAATGAGAGGGAGAAAGGCAAAAGAAAGAGCGAGAGAAACAGAGGGAGAGAGGTGAGTTACTGAGCTGTCTTAGAGCAGGAAAATCAATACTTGGATACCTGACTTTGCTACATCTGTTAAACAACCACTCTTGATTGGAGGCAAGTGTTTAGTGCTTACAGTTGCATTTGCTGCAAACAAATTATAATAATCTCCATTCAGAACAGCCTCTGTACTGGCTGTTTTTAACTAGCTTTTTTCTATTTTACACCAATTCACTCTGATGCACGTACAGATTGTATTACATAGTTGCCTGCAGAATGCTACCATACTTGATCATGATGTGCCGAAGACAGGCTAGCTGGACAAGCCAGTCAACTTACTCAGTCATTTACTGTAGGAAAACAGAACTTCCTATTGACCTGGGGGAAAAAAAGATACCACACCTAAAGTCAAAATGACTGCCTATTCACGAGTTTGGCTTCTCGCCATCTGACGAACATGTCGGAAGGGGTAGTAGTTGGTAGTTGGACGTTTTTTGGCGTGGATGGTCGTGGATCAGGGTTGGTTGCTAGTGTTGGGTGGTCCTTTGCATGGGGTGATGTAAGTMTCCTTCAACAATCAGTCTTCCAGATAGATGACACAGACACAGGAACCTTGGTATAAAACTCTTTAGTAATAAAATGCAACTACCGTCAATCATACCTTAACATTGTTGCATTGGATTAGATACAAAGTATCTAAGATAAGAAAAACAAGTCTAGACTGTGGTTTCTCACTTTACTATCTCGGCCTTGAGGCTGTGTGACTATCAGCAGGTGCTTTAGTTCTGAGCCTGAGAACTAAAGCACTACATCTCCATTACTCAGTACTTTTCCATCATTGCGCATTGCAAGCATACAAAGATGATCACATATATACAGTAATCATGGCACTGGTGTAGCCCCACACCCGACCCCCAGGGGAACCCCCTACACTGGCCTCCCGGCAGGGTCAGCCCTCGGTCTTGGACTGTGGTTGTGCTGAGCATGCTGGCAGGGGATCATATTGTTCTAGCTAGGGTAGTTCATTATACTGTAGCGTTGTAATCCTCCCCACTCCTGGCTGGGGTATTCCAGCTCATTTGAAGAGTATGTGATGTTGATGATTGGCCTCAAGTGTCTCTTCCAATCTTTCCCCCTGAGCTGAAGGAAAACTCCAATCAATCATCTCAACACAGCCAACTGCTCACTTTGTGCTCGGGTCAGCAGTGTGTGTATGTCTGTGTGTCTTTGTGTGTGTGTTCATGTGTGCTTGCTTGTGCGTGCTTGCATGCAGATTTCATGCTTGCTAAAGACTTGTGTTTTCAATTATGATATTGTGCACTCATCAAGTCAATAGCAGCAGTTCAGGGGTATGTCTCAATGTATTACATTTTCAGTGTCAACACTAAGCAGGAAACTGGGTGACAATTTATTCGAGATTTGAGTATTCAGTCGCTTCAGTAGAATTCTACTCCAGAGAAACGTYAACGATTCATCTATATTTGAACAGCTTTTCCGCTTGCTATTTGCTATATTGAGTTGCAAAAGGGCACTGCTCTCAGATCACATAGCTGTAATAGTGACACAAATTGAGTGGTTGAGAGAGTTTCTTTGTTTACACTGAAAAAATGGCAATCTCCAAAGCTAGCTCTTTCTGTTGCCGTTCACACKTCATGTAAACTGTCAAATTCCTGCATAGCCATTGACTTTCATCATGGACACATCTCTGTCTCTCAGAGTGCCTGGAACAAAACGCTGGTGACAAGACTCAGCGAGGCAGAGGCATAGTTGACCAAATTATGCAGAAAGATTGGTCCTTCCGGACCTCATAATATCACGGTTACTCCCATGCTTTGGCTGGTGAGGGACAATAGATACACATTGGCCTGGAGTAGTAGTCTGGATGGAGGATCAGAAGAGCAGCTATGTTTCACACTTAGGATTGCAAAAATTCTATAAATTCCCCAGTTTTCCCAGAAATCCCGGTTGGAGGTTCCCTGAAATCAGGAGGTAATAATCAGGAAATCTGGAATCCACCAACCAGGATTTCTGGAAAACCAGGGAATTTATTGGACATTTTGTAACCTTAGTCACACTCAGCCGCTCAGGCCCACTATAACTTCCTCACCACCCCTGATATTCTTAGACAGCGGGTGTAGGAAGTAAGCAGTGAGCCTGGGAGGTCTGAGCTGCCTTCCCTGGGGTTTGTCTCTGACACCTACAGAGAGACAGAGAAAGGGTCAGAACAATGAGACTGTCAGCGCCACTTTCTTAGAGTTGCTTCAGCTCTCTTGTCACAGCATCACTGTCCTCACAGTGCCCGTGTCCCCTCCAGTCAGGCTCCCCTCCAGAGATAGCGTGTGATCAGTGACTGTGATTCTACAAGAAATAATGACTCATGTACTGGAGTCAGCTCTGCAGAGTGGTCACTAGCTGGCACAGCCACAAAGTCATACAATCTGAATTTAAACCTAACCCTAACCTTAACCACACTGCTAACCCTTATGCCTAACACTAACCTTATTAAATTAAGACCAAAAAGCACATTTATGTTTTCATAAATTTTTACAATATTGCCAGTTTTAACTTTGCAGATGGTACATCTAGCAGAAATCACTCAGATCTGCCTCCACGGCAAGATTCACGACAATAAACTTCAACCTGCAACTCGAATTGGGGAAGATCTCATTGTTCACTTGAGTGTCACCCCTGTCCTTGTCACACATGGACAGCCCAGTACATCAGGCAGGGCCTGTTTGTAGAGCCTATAGCTTTTACAAGGATGGAGAATAAGCCAGCTTCACAATAGAGGCTCCGACAGTAATCCATTGAAGCAGTCAGCACGCTCTCCCTCCCATTGGCCCAATCATGCTCGTCTGTAACCGGATTAATGCGGCCCCATACTTAATACTTCCAAAATACTATGGAACAAAGGGGAGAGGAAGCCGCCAGGAACGAAACCCATGCATAATTTATCCAGTCCCGCAGCTATGCAACAGAGAAACCTGCTTTCCTGCTATTGCTTCTCCAATGTGGTGTTTATATTATTAGTTAAAATGAGGGTCTCTGATGAACGCAGTCACCCTGTCTGGCCCTTGGGAAAGATAGCTGCTCCATTATGAGAAAGGCCAACTGTTACAACAACAGGATTCCGGCTGAGTTAGACAAAATAAAATAAGAAGTAGCCTAAGTAAATAGAATAAATTGTTTTGTTCATCTGCACAGACCCTCCCTGGTAATGTTATTGGTAATGAGGCCTGGTCTCATAGACTAGACGTAATATAGTAAATGTAAATCCGGAACACTCAAATTAGTATGATATGTTATGTTTGATATGGTTACATAAGACAGAAGGTTACTTAAGTCAAAACTGAAAGGAGAATGGTTGGTCAAGATAGATAGGCATATAACACGAACGTCTAGTAACCCAATGGTTGCATGTTCAAATCTCATCATGGACAACTTTAGCATTTTAAGCAGTAAGCAACTTTGCAACTACTTACTACTTTTTAGCAACTTTGTAAATACTTAGCATGTTAACTAACCCTTTCCCTAACCGTAACCTTAACGCTTTAACAAGTCAGAAGTTTACATACACCAAATACATTTAAACTCAGTTTTTCACAATTCCTGACATTTAATCTTAGTAAAAGTTCCCTGTCTTAGGTCAGATAGGAACACCACTTTATTTTAAGAATGTGAAATGTCAGAATAATAGTAGAGAGAGTGATTTATTTCAGCTTTTATTTCTTTCATCACATTCCCAGTGGGTCAGAAGTTTACATACACTCAATTAGTATTTGGTAGCATTGCCTTTAAATTGTTTAACTTGGGTCAAATGTTTTGGGTAGCCTTCCACAAGCTTCCCACAATAAGTTGGGTGAATTATGGCCKATTCKTSCTGACAGAGCTGGTGTAACTGYGTCAGGTTTGTAGGKCTCCWTYCTCGCACARYCTTTTTCAGTTCTGCCCACAAATYTTCTATAGGATTYAGGTCAGGGCTTTGTGATGGCCACTCCAATACCTTGACTTTGTTGTCCTTAAGCCATTTTTCCACAACTTTGGAAGTATGCTTGGGGTCATTGTCCATTTGGAAGACCCATTTGCAACCAAGCTTTAACTTCCTGACTGATGTCTTGAGATGTTGCTTCACTATATCCACATAATTTTCCTGCCTCATGATGCCATCTATTTTGTGAAGTGCACCAGTCCCTCTTGCAGCAAAGCACCCCCACAACATGATGCTGCCACCCCCGTGCTTCACGGTTGGAATGGTGTTCTTTGGCTTGTAAACCTCCCCCTTTTTCCTCCAAACATAACGATGGTCATTATGGCTAAACAGTTCTATTTTTGTTTCATCAACCCGAGGACAATTCTCCAAAAAGTACGATCTTTGTCCCCATGTGCAGTTGCAAACCGTAGTCTGGCTTTTTTATGACGGTTTTGGAAGAGTGGCTTCTTCCTTGCTGAGGGGCCTTTCAGGTTATGTCGATATAAGGGAGGCAGCGTAGCCTAGTGTTTCAGAGCGTTGGACTAGTAACCGATAGGTTGTAAGATCAGATCCCTGAGCTGACAAGGTACAAATCTGTCGTTCTGTCCCTGAACAAGGCAGTTAAGCCACTGTTCCTAGGCTGTCATTGAAAATAAGAATTTGTGCCTAATTAACTTACCTAGGTATAAAAATAGGACTTTTTTTACAGTGGATATAGATACTTTTGTACCTGTTTCCTCCAGCAAGGTCCTTTGCTGTTGTTCTGGGATTGATTTGCACTTTTCGCACCAAAGTAAGTTCATCTCTAGAAGACAGATCGCGTCTCCTTCATAAGCGGTATGACAGCTGCGTGGTTCCATGGTGTTTATACTTGCGTACTATTGTTTGTACAGATGAACATGATACCTTCAGGCGTTTGGAAATTGCTCCCAATGATGAACCAGACTTGTGGAGGTCTACAATTTTTTATCTGAGGTCTTGGCTGATTTCTTTTGATTTTCCCATGATGTCAAGCAAAGAGGCACTGAGATTGAAAGTAGGCCTTGAAATACATCTACAGGTACACCTCCAACTGACTCAAATTATGTTAATTAGCCTATCAGAAGCTTCTAAAGCCATGACATCATTTTCAGGAATTTTCCAATCGGTTTAAAGGCACAGTCAACTTAGTGTATGTAAAATTCTGACCCACTGGAATTGTGATACAACGAATTATAAATGAAATAATCTGTCTGTAAACAATTGTTGGAAAAATGACTTGTGTCATGCACAAAGTAAATGTCCTAACCGACTTGCCAAAACTACAGTTTGTTAACAYGACATTTGTGGTTGAAAAACAAGTTTTAATGACTCCAACCTAAGTGTACGTAAACTTCCGATTTCAACTGTACATATCTACCTCCATCACTCCAGTATCCCTGCACATTGTAAATATGGTATTGGATCTGACCTTGTATATAGTATGCTTACTTACTTACTTACTTACTTATTGTGTTCTACATATTTCTTCTTATTTATTATGTTAGTTTTTCTAGTATTACTCCTGAGAGGGAGGAGGTGCTGTCGCTCCTTCTTCACGACTGTGCACATGTGTTTGGACCATTTTAAGTCTTTAGTGATTTTGACACTGAGGAACTTAAAGCTCTCGACCTGCTCCACTACAGCCCCGTCGATGTGGATGGGGGCGTGCTCACCGCCCCGTTTCCTTTTAGTCCAAGATGAGCTCCTTGGTCTTACTGACGTTGAAGGAGAGGTTGTTGTTCTGGCACCACAATGCCAGGTCACTGACCTCCTCCCTGTAAATTGACTCATATTCGCTGTTGATCATGCCTACATTACCACCATCATGTTATCAGCAAACTTGATCATGGTGTTGGAGTCATGCGTGGCCACGCAATTGTGGGTGAACAGGGAGTACAGGAGGGGACTAACCACACACCTCTGTGGGGCCCCTGTGTTGAGGGTTAGCGTGGCGGAGGTGATGTTGCCTACCCTCACCACCTGGGGTCGGCCCATCACGAAGTCTAGGATCCAGTTGCAGAGGGAGGTGTTCAGACCAAGAGTCCTAAGCTTGGTGATGAGCTTGGAGGGAGCAATGGTGTTGAACGCTGAGCTGTTGTTAATAAACAGCATTCTTACATAGGTATTCCTCTTATCTAGGTGGGTGAGGGCATTGTGGAGAGCAATTGAGATTGGGTCATCTATGGATCTGTTGGGGCGGTATGCAAATTGGAGTGGGTCTAGGGTATTTGGGATGGTGCCATAACCAGCCTCTCAAAGCACGTTGTGGTTACAGAAGTAAGTCATTGTGGCATGAAGCCATAGAGTTCTGGGGAACTCAGATTACAGACTGGGACAAGGAGAGGTTG
Organism: Salvelinus sp. IW2-2015; assembly: GCF_002910315.2. Lineage (NCBI taxonomy): Eukaryota > Metazoa > Chordata > Actinopteri > Salmoniformes > Salmonidae > Salvelinus > Salvelinus sp. IW2-2015. The sequence continues at coordinate 23,013,955 of NC_036865.1, read as the reverse complement.
AAAATTACAGTGAATATTCAYGCCAGCTGTTCTGTGCATTCTCTGAGAAAGCGCCCTGGAATACTTTACCTGATCAAAGGCCTTTCTCACGTCGGCCTCTTAGAGCGAGATCACCCAATCGTCGGGGTCGGTGACGGCCCTCTCACCCGGCACGATGTTGTTGTTGTCAAAGCGTGCATAAAATGCATTGAGTTCGTCTGGTAGAGAGGCATCTTTGAGCAGATCACAGTTGGGTCTTCCTTTGTAATCCGTAATGGACTGTAGCCCCTGCCACATGCGGTGGGCATCGGAGCCTGTGTTGTATGATTCAACCTTATTCCTACACGGTCCTATCCACCCGGTCAATGGAGAATCCATCAAGTTGGATAGCCATGGGATCGGAGGTCATCCTCCGTGATCGGAGGTCATCCATCTTGTTATTGAGTGACTGTAGAATGGAGTTAAGAGGTGGCCGGTTTTCCCTTCGCCTTAATCTCATCAGATTTCCCTCCTCTTGTCTCTGTAAGGCCGACGTTTCCTCTTGGGTGGCCCGAAAATTGGATCGGAATTACAGGGAGAGTCCAGGGCAGATGAGTCAAAGTTCAAGCCGGAATTGGGGTAAGTAACTGCCGATCTGACGTTCAAAAGTTGTAAGATGTACATGTGTTTTTAACCTTACGCTTGATGTTAATATGGCTGAAGGGGCAGTATTGAGTAGCTTGGATGAAAGGTGCACAGAGGTGCCCATATTAAACGGCCTGCTCCTCAGTCCCAGTTGCTAATATATGCATATTATTATTAGTATTGGATCGAAAACACTCTGAAGTTTCTAAAACTGTTTGAATTATGTCTGTGAGTATAACAGATCTCACATGGCAGGCAAAAACCTGAGAAGTTCCACTTCCTGTTTATATTTTTTCTGGGGATGCCAGATTTTCAACCAAGGTCCCATTGAAATCACAGCGAGATATTGATGAGTTTTCACTTCCTACGGCTTCCACTAGATGTCAACAGTCAATGGAACTTTGTCTGATGACTCTAATGTGAAGGGGGGCCGAAGGAGACAGGAATTAGTGACCACTGCCAGGAGGTGATCACGCATTGAACACGCGCGTTCACATGATAGGCAGCTCCGTTCCTTCGGTCAACTGAAGTCGATGAAATTCTCCGGTTGGAACGRTATTCAAGATGTATGTTAACAACATTCTAAAGATTGATTCAGTACATCGTTTGACATGTTTCTACTGACTGTAACGGAACTTTTGGACATTTCGTCACGTTATAGTGGTCGCGCTTTGAGACTTTGGTTAGGGCGTTTGGTAAACAATTCGAAAGTAGCTAATTGGACATAAATAACGGACATTATCGAACAAATCAAGCATTTATTGTGGACCTGGGATTCCTAGGACTGCATTCTGATGAAGTTCATCAAAGGTAAGGAAACATGTATCATGTATTTTCTGGTTTCGATGTGGCTATGCAAAATCACTTGATGTTTTTGCAACTAGTGAATCTAACGCGCCAATGTAAACTCAATGTAAACTTTTTATATAAATATGAGCTTTTTTTTTTTTTTTTATCAAACAAAACATGCATGTATTGTGTAACATGAAGTCCTATGAGTGTCATCTGATGAAGATAATCAAAGGTTAGTGATTAATTTTCTCTATTTCTGGWTTTTGTGAAAGCTATCTTTCGCTGGAAAAATGGCTGTGCTTATTGTGGTTTTGTGGTGACCTAACATAATCGTTTGTAGTGCTTTCGCTGAAAAGCATATTTGAAATCGGACACTTTGGTGGGATTAACAACAAGATTACCTTTAAAATGATATAAGACACATCTATGTTTGAGGAACTTTAATTATGAGATTTCTGCTTTTTGAATTTGGCGCCCTGCACTTTCACTCGCTGTAGTCATATCATCCCGGTAGCGGGATGGCAGCCATAAAAGGTTAAGGAAATCCCCAAGTTATGGAAATCTGCTTTTGTACTGCCTCTCCTGAAAGGTGGAGATCCCTCGCTACTTGACAACTATCGACCCATATCAAAATTGTCTGTACTGTCAAAGGTACTGGAGTCCTTAGTTAGTAGGCAGCTAAAGACCTACTTCCAAGAAAACAACATCTTAAATGGAATGCAATCAGGTTTTAGGTCTGGCCACAGCACTGTTTCAGCAACATTGAAGGTTTTGAATGACATCCACTGTGCTCTTGATAAGAAGTTACATTGTGTGTCTGTTTTTATTGATTTGTCAAAGGCTTTTGACACCGTGGACCATGCTCTGTTAGTGCAAAGGTTAAAATGTTGTGGAATTACTGGTCATGCTCTAGATCGGTTTATAAATTACCTATCAAATCGTACACAATGTGTAATGGTGGATGGTTGTAAATCTGAGTCCATAGAGGTGTGCTCAGGTGTTCCGCAAGGTTCTATTTTGGGCCCACTGTTGTTCATTTTGTATATCAACAACATTGGGGATCTTATTGAAACAGCGMATGTTCATTTTTATGCAGATGATACTGRTCTTTATTCAAGTGGTAGTKYTTTATCTTTAGCTTTTGAAAATGCCCAAAGAGCATTTAACATCATACYACAGAATCTGTATGATTTAAAGCTGATTCTAAATTCMGGTAAAACAAAATGCATGGTATTTTCAAATGCCAGGCATGTTACAAATCATGTCATTGCTACATTGGCTAGACATACTATAGAGCAAGTTAAAGTGTACAKATATTTGGGTGTGTGGGTTGATGATAAGCTGAGCTTCACTGTGCATGTAGAGAACTTGATAAGGAAGCTCAAGCTGAAAATAGGATTTTATTACCGGCATAAGGCTTGTTTATCTTTTGAGGCCAGGAAGGAGCTGGTACGATGTACATTACTGTCGGTTTTAGATTTTAGTGATGTTATATATACGCAGGCCTCAGCCACTACCCTGAGAGCACTTGATTCAATGTATCATGCAGCCCTCAGGTTCATTACAAATCAGAAACCTCTAACACATCATTGTGATCTCTACAGCGCTGTTGGCTGGTCGTCATTGACCTTGCGTAGGCTTAAACACTGGTATACACTGATTTATAAGGCCATATTGGGTAAAATGCCATTTTATCTCTGTTCTTTTTTAGTCAGGTCAGTAAACAAATATCAATTACGGTCCCATTCTGATTTGCTTCTAACAGTACCAAAAATTAGAACAGGTCATGGTAGAAATAGTTTTAGTTACTTAGCACCGTGGTCCTGGAATTCTCTCCTGAACATTTTAAAATGTGATGATCTAGTTTCGTTGGTGGCGTTTAAAAACTTGATCGATGTATATATCATAGAAGAGTGTAATTGTTTTTAGGCCAGCTGTTTTTAGTCAAGATGTTTGTGTTTTTAATGTAATATGTAATTGTTGTACTGTATGTGTGTTTATAGTTTTGTTTAATGTTGTGTTAGTGTATGTACGTTTTTTTGTCTGAAACGTTGTTCCCCCTGCTGCTATTGGACCAGGGCTCTCTTGGAAAAGAGATATTATCTCAATGAGAAAAAACKTGTATAAATAAAGGTAAAATTWAAAATTTAAAAATAATTGTGAAATAATTGTGAAAAAAAATAAAAATAAACGGCGGCCATACATTTTCTGTGGGATTATTTAAGATACTCTTTGAAGAGGTAGGGTTTCAGATGTTTTTGGAAGATGGGCAGAGACTCTGCTGTCCTAGCTTCAGGGGGAAGCTGGTAACACCATTGGTGTGCCAGGACAGAGAAGAGCTTAGACTGGGCTGAGTGGGAGACATGAGACCAGAGGTGGCAGAATGGAGTGCTCGGGATGAGGTGTAGGGTTTGAGCATAGCCTGAAGGTAGGGAGGGGCAGTTCCTCTTGCTGCTCCGTAGTCAAGTACCATGGTKTTGTAGTGGATGCGAGCCTTGACTGGAAACCAGTGAAGTGAGCGGGGTTGAACACCAGGCAGGCTGCAACATTCTGTATAAATTGCAGGGGTTTGATGGCACAAGCGGGGAGCCCAGCTAACAGTGAGTTGCAGTACTCCAGATGGGAGATGACAAGTGCCTGGATTAGGACTTCCTGTGTGAGGTAGGGTCCTTCTCTACGGATGTTGTAGAGCATGAACCTGCAGGAGCGAGTCACTGCTTTGATGTTTTCAGAGAACAACAGGGTGTTGTCCAGGGTCACGCAAAGGTTCTTTGCACTCTGGGAAGGGGACACTGTGGAGTTGTCAACCGTGATGGAGAGGTCATGGAGTGGGCAGGCCTTCCCCGGGAGGAAGAGCAGCTCTGTCTTGACGAGATTGAGCTCGAGGTGGTGGGCCGATATCCAAACAGATACCTGCCAGCCATGCAGAGATGCATGTGGCCACATGAGTGTCAGAAGGGCTGCAAACAAGGGCTGCAAACAAGGGCTGCAAACAAGGGCTACAAACAAGGGATGGGGAGCATTTGTGAAACCTACAGGGAGAGGAGCGAACAGGTATAAAAAACACGTACATAGTTGCCAAAGCTACAAAAGAGAAAAATGAGATTATCTGTAAATAACTAGGTAAGACTCTCAAATGAGAGAGTGTTGTGGAACCTTCCTCTCTTTCCTTCCTCGAACAACTCGGCAGAATAACTCGGCATAACCGTCGTAGTTTTGGCGACGGTCTTAGTTTTGCGACGAGACTGCAGCTTACATGGCTGCCGCTGAGAAAACAGGGGAGACTGAAGTACTAACACTAATTGCCTTGCAGAGGTGAAGAGCACACCTCCCAGTACTAATTGCTGATTGCCTAGGAGAGGAGAAACTACTCCCCCTCCAATACAGCCACTGATTACCAAAACAACAGTCAAAAATTGCCTTGATCCTGGTTGATGTGTCAACAATCATCTGCAAGTTATGAGCAGTCAGCAGTTCACACAGCAAGTAAGCCACTGGGAAGACAGGCAGCACTTAAAGTAGATGGCCCTAGCTAGAAAAAAGACAGTATTAGACAACAACAGATTGAGACAAACATTTTACTAATCACTCCTGGAGTCCTCTAGCTATAGAATCAAGCACATAACATATCATACGAAATGTAATTCGTAACACATCATACGAATTGTAATTCAATAAAATATCATACAAAATGGACGGTGGACATCCACAAATTACTAAAACCATACCAAACGTACCATATCGTACTAATTTGAGTGACCCGGATTTTAATTGACTATGTTACGTTTATGCAAGTTGCAGCAAAGACTCATCAACGCTGTCTATGACTGTTATGCACTGAAGATGCAATTCAAATCATCCTGTTATTATTACTCATCATATAATGTGTGTCTCTTGCTCTTATTCTCCCCCAGCCCACTGCAAACACTTTGATCCCAAGCCCGTGGTGGTGTGTGGTTTTGGTGGGGGGTTGGGGGGTGGTTTGGGGTTTGGGGTGTTTTTTGGTGGGGGGGTGTGTTGTGTGTGTGTGTGGTGTGTGTGTGTGTGTGTGTGTGTGTGTGTGTGTGTGGTGTGTGTGTGTGTGGTGTTGTGTGTGTGTGTGTGTGGTGTGTGGTGTGTGTGTGTGTGTGTGTGTGTGTGTGTGTGTGTGTGTGTGTGTGTGTGTGGTGTGTGTGTGTGTGTGTGTGTGTGCGTGCCGTGCCTGTGCCTGTGCCTGTTGCCTGTGCCTGTGCCTGTGCCTCTGTGGCCTGTGCGTGCGCGTGAGCGTGCGTGTGTGTGTGTGTGTGTGTGTGACTCTTGTCTTTTCTTCAGGGAAACTGTCCAGGGGCATCTCTTGTCCACTCATCTCCTTGTCCAATCAGGTACCATTATGTAATCTCCTTGTCCTATCAGGGTTCATTATGTCTGTTGGCAGTGAAAGGCGCTGAGTGACGATAAGTTCATCTCAGTGCACAGTGACACAGTGTCTGATCCCCAGGGTACAGTACTCACAGTCTTTATATCAGAGATCAGCTCATCGTCAACGCTTGAGGTCCACCCTGCCCTCTGCCATGACAAACACACACTTATATGCCACGTACGTACACAGTACATATGTGACTGGTTATAGGATCCTAGGCGTTTGATGCTAGTTCCTACTTTACAGGAGGGCCGTTTGATTATTATAATAATTTCTTAAGAAATGCCTTCTTGAATATGTGAACTTTAATTTGCCTTAATTACAAACTCGTATGTGCTCTATAAATATGAATAAACCATTTAAATGATGAGCTTATTTTAGCCACGGAGAAAGCAATGAGCTACAGTATATAGGGAAAAGACAGGATCCTTCCAGCCAAGCCATGACCCGCTGAGATAAATGGAGGGGCTGGACATGATGAGAGATGAGTTCTGATTGGTCTGCTATGTCACAGGCTTCCGTCTATAACAGAATGGGGGCTTCCCTGGTCAGGACAGGTCAAGGTTCCGCATATTTCTTTGAAATATATTGCTATGGACAACTGAAAAAGTGTTGCTACAGCTCTCAACAACATTGCTTCCCTGAATTTAGCTGCTGCTATCGACAAATATCAGTGGCAAAAGGTTGTGAGAGACAAATTTTGGGAGGACAATGCCATTCTTATGAAATAAGGCACAAGAGGCAGTGCTGTACAGTTGTGGCCAAAAGTTTTGAGAATGACACAAATATTTATTTTCACAAAGTCTGCTGCCTCAGTTTGTATGATGGCAATTTGCATATACTCCAGAATGTTATGAAGAGTGATCGGATGAATTGCAATTAATTGCAAAGTCCCTCTTTGCCATGCAAATGAACTGAATCCCCCAAAAACATTTCCACTGCATTTCAGACCTGCCACAAAAGGACCACCTGACATCATGTCAGTGATTCTCTCGTTAACACAGGTCTGAGGTGTGAGGCTGGAGATAACTCTGTCATGCTGATTGAGTTCGAATAACAGACTGGAAGCTTCAAAAGGAGGGTGGAATCAAGATGCTTGGAATCATTGCCGTCATCATTGCTTTTCACAAAAAGGGCTTCACAGGCAAGGATATTGCTGCCAGTAAGATTGCACCTAAAACAACCATTTATCGGATCATCAAGAACTTCAAGGAGAGCGGTTCAATTGTTGGGAAGAAGGTTTCAGGGCGCAAGAAAGTCCAGCAAGCACCAGGACCGTCTCCTAAAGTTGATTCAGCTGCGGGATCGGGGCAACACCAGTACAGAGCTTGCTCAGAAATGGCAGCAGGCAGGTGTGAGTGCATCTGCATGCACAGTGAGGCGAAGACTTTTGGAGGATGGTCTGGTGTCAAGAAGGGCAGCAAAGAAGCCACTTCTCTGCAGGAAAAACATCAGGGACAGACTGATATTCTGCAAAAGGTACCGGGATTGGACTGCTGAGGACTGGGGTAAAGTAATTTTCTCTGATATATCCCCTTTCCGATTGTTTGGGGCATCCGGAAAAAAAGCTTGTCCGGAGAAGACAATGTGAGCGCTACCATCAGTCCTGTGTCATGCCAACAGTAAAGCATCCTGAGACCATTCATGTGTGGGGTTGCTTCTCAGCCAAGGGAGTGGGCTCACTCACAATTTRACCTAAGAACACAGCCATGAATAAAGAATGGTACCAACACATCCTCCGAGAGCAACTTCTCCCAACCATCCAGGAACAGTTTGGTGACGAACAATGCCTTTTCCAGCATGATGGAGCACCTTGCCATAAGGCAAAAGTGACAACTAAGTGGCTCGGGGAACAAAACATCAATATTTTGGGTCCATGGCCAGGAAACTCCCCAGACCTTAATCCCATTGAGAACGGTCAATCCTCAACAAACTCCAAGCATTGATTATGCAAGAATGGGCTGCCATCAGTCAGGATGTGGCCCTGAAGTTAGTTGACAGCATGCCAGGGCAGATTGCAGAGGTCTTGAAAAAGAAGGGCCAACACTGCAAATATTGACTCTTTTCATCAACTTCATGTAATTGTCAATAAAAGCCTTTGACACTTATGAAATGCATGTAATTATACTTCAGTATTCCATATTAACATCTGACAAAAATATCTGAAGACACTGAAACAGCAAACTTTGTGAAAATTAATATTTGTGTCATTCTCAAAACTTTTGACCACGACTGTACGTAAGCAAGCACCACTTTTCCGATTTTTATTTTTTAGAATTTTTTGAAACAATATTTTTTTTAAATTTCAATTCACCAATTTGAACTATTTTGTGTATGTCCATTACATGAAATCCAAATAAAAATCAATTTAAGTTACAGGTTGTAATGCAACATAATAGGAAAAACGCCAAAACGTAAGGGGCCAGGAGAGAGCTTAGGGCAGGTAGGGTACAGGCCGGTGCTGATGGAGGATGATAACACCCAGCGACAGTCAACAAAGAGCTATTTGAAAGTTTAATAGTTAAAACTAGCAAATTAAATAGTTTGGGGACAGACTTGGTGGAGACAACTGAGCACTGAAGGTGATCCTTGGTAAAGATTGCCACTCCACCACCTTCAGAAGATCTGTCTAGCCGAAAAAGGTTATAACCAGAAAGGTTAACATCAGTGTTCAAAAAACTATTTCTTAACCATGTCTCAGTAATGACCAACACATCTGGATTGAAGCTGTGAACCCACACTTTCAATTGATTAATTTTAGGTAATAAGCTTCTAGTGTTAACGTGCAGAAAACCCAGGCTTTTACTAGAGCAGAAATCAGTGAAGCAGATATCAGAGCACAACTCAGAATTGGGGCTAGCAACAGTAGATGGGCCAGGGTGTACATGCACATTTCCAGATATCATCAGCAGTAATACAATCAGGGCACGGCAGAGGACTGGGAGAGCTCTGCAGTGTTGATTTATGACATTTAACTATGCATTAGATGTCAAAAAGATAATATTGTACAGCAATTTCATCAGGTAACATGAATACAAAGCCGGTGATAGGTGGTTAGAATAGCATGGGAAGCCAAGAGTCTGTGTAACCGATAGAGAGTCAGAGTCCCGAGAGTGGGAACAAACATAGTCTGTCCCCTGGATGGGTAAACAAGCAAGTTCATAGTCAACAAATCATGCAGGAGCCATTAGGCAAATAGCATAAAGCACAAGAAAAAAACATTGTAATTTTAGAGTCACTCGCCCCAACAGTGCGTGTGTGCTGGAGGCGAGCGAAAGTTCGGGAGAAAGGGGGGAGTGTGGCGGGGGTACCTGTACCAGACAGGGGGAGACAGGTCAGGGCAGACGGTGTACAGATCGCCAGGTGGAATCCAAGCAGCAGGCAACGGGAGTAGGTGTCACACCCACTTGGGAGAAGCTTATTTCTGGAAGCAAAATCCTTGTAGAAAATACCAGGGGGTGGTCTCTGAAAAGTGGGAGGGGCCTTCAAAGGCCTCTGGATTTGGGTGGGGTAGGCTGTGAGACTCTCCTGCCATTGTTGGGCTCAAAGGTTTTGACACCTCTCACTTTACACCTCAGTGCTAATTGAAGTTGTAGCTGTTCTGTCCTAGCAAGCTTGGTAGCCTTAACTTAGTATTCAGCCCTTATAAAGTAAAATATGTATTTTTCTCCAAAGTAAAAACGTATATCAACTCTCGTAGCAGCATTGCTTTCCCATAAATGTCTCCAATTGCAGTGTGTGATATACCTTTTTGAAGCTGAACTTTTATAAACTGTAAAGAACAGGTTTTGTTTAAAAGAATTACAATAAGCCTAGGATCTTGTAACCAGTCACATATGTCTGCATACACAGTACAGTAAATAAAGTACTGTATGTACAATAGCATCCCACATACAACCATCAAACATTCCATGGACTCCCTTTACAGTACACACCCAGATATTTTCTGTCACAATTCCAACTGAAATCCTACACCCATCCCTCTCCTCTGATAGATCAACACCTTATCCTCCCACTAACATATCTCAGCCATTCTCCAACATATCTCCAACACTCCCTCTCGCACCTGGCCTCAAAGTAACAGGAGAGGTGCACTGGGACTGTATCCAGTTATACAGCACAGTGTCAGCCCATATAAGTGCATTATGTTATGTTGCTCATGGCCTTGTTGCCAGCATACGCTATTCCATGGAATTTGAAAGTGTAGGAATATGTTTTGGAGCCAGATTGGGTTCCAGTGTAGTATGTATTTCAGGTGGCGGTGAGCAAAGATCTACAGGAGTGATAAATAAGTGATTACACTTACGGAAAGCTTCACCACCACACCGTTTTGTGCGGACATAGAGAAATCAGCTACTATTTACATATACTATGTACTTCTTGCTGTAAAACCAGAACATACCGATGTTAACTGTTTTATTTCATGTTCAACTACTGGATGTGATGTTTTCTGATTGTTACAAGGTCTGGTACAGAGATTCACTTTTCAGAGTTTGAAATGAAAAACAATTGAAGTCCCTTCTGTATTTCCGCAGCATATTATTGGACAAGTTTGTTGATGGCAGCAGATGGTCCCCTGAATGCCCAAAGAGCGATGCCAAAATGGTGGCCTACGAAACTCCAGCAAGACAATTTACATTTACAACACGTCAACACAATCAGCATAATCCATAATTAACTGTCAGTGCCTTTACATCAAAATGCTTTCAATCTTCATTGTCATCTCAAGCTTTAGATGTAAAGATGAAGGATGGATGGGCTACATCTCAACCACCCTTAAATGGTTGTTTAATGTGAACAAACAGCCGTTTGGCATCAAATAATTCTCCCTGAATGTATACAAGACTCAGGCATAATAACAAACTACAATACTCACCGAGCAACACACACACACACACACACACACACACACACACACACACACACACACACACACACACACACACACACACACACACAGAGCCAGGCCCATGCTAAATTGAAAGACTGAAGCCCCAGTAATTTATTCATAATTTTAACCAACTTGAGCCTCTGACATTACAGTGTATCTGCAGCACTGTGTGGAGGAAAGGAGAGAGGAGAGAAGGCTGGCCTTAGTCCTGCTCAAAAGATGACTAACCTTTGATGGAGGATCTGGGTGGGAGGAATAGAACACTATCCTTAAGCCATTCGCTGCTCCCTTATAGACTGTGGCTAAAAGCATAGCATGTTTTTACTGTAAAAAGAGCCTGCCTGACTTTGCAAAGCATTGCGTAATGTCCCTTAACGCTGAGTGGGGGAATTATCACAGCGTCTGACGTGTTGGGAAGTGTGTGAAATTGTTTGCTTTGCGATCCGGTTGGTCACAGCTTTATATTTCTGCTTGCAACACGGTGGGCTTTTTGATTAGCATTACAGCTTCTTCGCTGGCTGAGAATCAGCATTTGAAAACATAACAAGTATTGTCTATAAACCTGCGGTGGGGTGAGAGTGAGGCCCCTTAAGATTAAAATACATCTCTCTGCATCCCTAAAATAACACAAGGTTTTCCTCTAGTGAAACTATCGGCTTATGAAACATGGAGTGTATCGTTAGTTGTTGATCGTTAGTGCTGAGCTATAAGTACATGCTCTGCTTCTTTATGTAGCTACATSATCCATGCTGTCGAAGCAGTGCAAATGTACAGCGTTCTCCAATCATGTAACTAGATGCACCTTCATCAGTAGCCTGAGACTACCGCTTGGATATACAGTACAAGTCAAAAGTTTGGACACACCTACTCATTCAGGGGTTTGTCTTCATTTTTACTATTTTCTACATTGTAGAATAATAGTGAAGACATCAAAACTATGACATAGCACATATGAAATCATGTAGGAACCAAAACATATTTGAGATTCTTCAAAGTAGCCACCATTTGCCTTGATGACAGCTTTGCACACTCTTGGCATCCTCTCAACCAGCTTCATGAGGTAGTCACCTGGAATGCATTTCAATTAACAGGTGTGCCTTGTTAAACGTTCATTTGTGGATTTTTTTTCCTTCTTAATACGTTTGAGCCAATCAGTTGTGTTGTGACAAGGTAGGGGTGGTATAAAGTAGATAGCCCTATTTGGTAAAAGACCAAGTCCATAATATTGCAAGAACAGCTCAAATAAGCAAAGAGAAACGACAGTTCATCATTACTTTAAGACAGGAAGGTGCATGTCTAAAACGCAGAACATTTCAAGAACTTTAAACGTTTCTTCAAGTGCAGTCGCAGAAACCATCAGGCGCTATGATGAAACTGGCTCTCATGAGGATCACCACAGGAAAGGAAGACCCAGAGTTACCTCTGCTGCAGAGGATATGTTCATTAGAGTAACAGATCTGAAGCCATTCTTGTGATTATTGTGATTTTGCTATTGTAAATGTGTGTAGGCTTATGTAGCCAAATTGTATCTGTGATCGTACGCTATCCATTTATGTTTTTTGTATGCTATATTAATATATGAGAATTAACCAATGATWTCAGGTCACACCCGGCCATTATTACAGACACCCGCGTGTGTCTTTRGACACTATATAAACGAGTCACTCCGCAGTGTTTGTTATTATACCCTGATGAAGACAGCTTGTCTGTCGAAACGTTGGACATAACATTTTTGCATCTGAGCTCCTAGAGTGTGRGGCTCMCCTTTATTTTCAAGTGTTCCACTCCTCTAGCCAGCACCTCGCCTAAATAGGTGTGCGTTTCTTTCGCCTCTAGATTAGAGTAACAGACACATCTCAACATCAACTGTTCAGACGAGACTGCGTGTATCAGGCCTTCATGGTCGAATTGCTGCAAAGAAACCACTAATAAAGGACACCAATAAGAAGAAGASACTTGCATGGGRCAAGAAACACGAGCAATGGACATTAGACCGGTGGAAATCTGTCCTTTGGTCTGATGGGTCCAAATTTTAGATTTTTGGTTTCAACTGCCGCTTCTTTGTGAGACGCAGAGTAGGTGAACGGATGATCTCCGCATGTGTGGTTCCCACTGTGAAGCATGGAGGAGGAGGTGTGATGGTGTGGGTGTGCTTTGCTGGTGACACTGTCTGTTATTTATTTAGAATTCAAGGCACACTTAACCAGCATGGCTACCACAGCAATCTGCAGCAATACACCATCCCATCTGGTTTGAGCTTAGTAGTGGGATTATCATTTGTTTTTCAACAGAACAATGACCCAACACACCTCCAGGCTGTGTAATGGCTATTTGACCAAGAAGGAGAGTGATMGAGTGCTGCATCAGATGACCTGGCCCCCACAATCACCCGATCTCAACTCAATTGAGATGGTTAGTTATAACTTGCACCYCAGAGTGAAGGAAAAGCATCCAACAAGTGCTCAGCATATGTGGGAACTCCTTCAAGACTGTTGGAAAAGCATTCCAGGTGAAGCTGGTTGAGAGAATGCCAATAGTGTGCAAAGCTGTCATCAAGGCAAAGGGTGGCTACTTTGAAGAATGTAAAATATAAAATATATTTTGATATGTTTAACACTTTTTGGCTACAGGATTCCGTATGTGTTATTTAATAGTTTTGATGTCTTCACTATTATTCTACGCTGTTGAAAATAGTAAAATAAAGAAAAACCCTTGAATGAGTCTCATGGGAACTGTGACATGTTTTTCCAGCATCTCTTCTCTTTTCTGTTTTGTCAGTCTGGGGGGCTGAGAGGAGGGGCTGAGGAATCACTCACTGACAGCACCATGGCAACAGTTACCGTGGAGCCAGGCGAAGCAGGGTCGGAGCACCTTTAGGGAACACAGCCTGTTCCAACAACGGAACCCATGGGACCTGCTGATAGTGGTTGCTAAGGTCATAGATGCACTCACCAATCACACTCAGCATTGTGAGTACTCCCCAAATTACTTCACCGGGTGATTTGCTTTAACACCCACATGCAGTGAACACGGGTGTCAGACCAGGGATGATACACGATGGGAGTGAGGATTATTTTATTTCCTCCTCCTAATGTTTAACAATTAACCAAATATTAAGCCTACCTGATAACAAGCTAGGCTTCCGACTTGACTAAATCCCATCATCTACTGTTGAGCTATAATCCTGTTGTGTAGTCACTATATCACTGAACTTGTTTGTTTTTGTATCACATTTATATTCCTATTTTGCCACTTTGTAAAATAGGGAACAAGCTACACTAATTGCCCTCATGGCGTGTTTAATAAGGCAGCCAATCAAATAATAGGGCAGGAGGTTTGCTAACTGACAGAGGGGATGAGGATTACGGTCCATCAAGGACCATTCAAATGTCAAACAGCTAGGAGAGGCAGTAAGTCATTTGAATGAATATTTTCTGTCAGTATGTGACTGTTCATTGTTGACATTGATCATATTTCTATTTCCCCTCTATATGTTTTGATGACACCTTTAGTCCCTTTATCTCGGTCATTCACAAGAGGTTGTATTTGAACAGCTCTATCTGTGTGCKCAGTGGATATTTGGATTGAATAAATATAGTGGAATTCGAGCAAGGRTTACCAAACCACTTCGTTATCATGCTCTGCCATCAAGTGACGCAGGCCTATGCATGCTGAAAGGAACAAATGAAGACAGGCCGTGCTGTGTACCAAACCGTGTGGCTCAGTTGGTACAGCATGGCGCTTGCTATGTCAGTGTTGTGGGTTTGATTCCCATGGGCGGACAACTAAGAAAACGCACAATGTATGCCCTCGCTAGTGTAAGTTGCTCTGGATAAGAGTGCCTGCTAAATTACGTAAATGTACATGCAAAGCCGACCTAAATTAATTTACAGTTTCTCTGGCTCGAATAAAATCAATCAATGCAATCATTGGGATTGCACATGTTTAAAAAAGAAAGGTTTATCTCAAAGGATTTCCATACAGGATCGTTAGGTGAAGGGGTTATCTCCCTTCAACAGAGRAGATCAATATCTCTATCTATTCTATCCAAGGTGAACAAACCTCTGTGGATAATAATTGGGTTTAACGAGTTGCTTCACATACCAACCACTGTTTTTATTCAGGCTTGCATAATGTGTATGGTAGTCTTTATTTCAACACAGTGTAGGTGGATGAATGCAGTACAGCGGGGGTGTGAGAGTAAACACTTATGTATTGACCAACGTAACAGTTCCAGTATCTCCATAATGAGAGTTTAGAACATTTGAATGGTCTTTAGAAAGAGATGGTTGATTGGCCATTGAATACCATTCAAATAAACAGAATTAAGCATTTGATGAATATGACCAGGAAAGAACTGTTGTGGTACCATAAAAATGTTTTTGACCTATGGTGTGAGAAACTCACCCATCTCAGATTTAACCAAACTCCTATAGTTCAACAGCAGTAGAGACCTGCCCAGTTCTACTGGCAGATACACTAGATATACAAAAGTAAGTGGACACCCCTTCAAATTAGTGGATTTGGCTATTTCAGCCACACCCATTGCTGACAGGTGTATAAAATTGAGCCTGTAGAATGGCCTTACTGAAGAGCTCAGTAACTTTCAATGTGGCAGTGTTCCAACATCTAGTGGAAAGCCTTCCCAGAAGATTGGAGGCTGTTATATTAGCAAAGGGGGGGACCAACTCCATATTAATGCCCTTGATTTTGGAATGAGATGCTCGACGAGCAGGTGTCCACATACTTTTGGTCATGTAGTGTAGAACATGATTTCCTCTAAACCACCGTCAGAGGAACATAGTAAACAAGTTTTAATATCTCGGTTCTGTCCCCTCTATTCCTCCTCTGGCTGATAGAGTAAGCTGCTCCCGATGAGCAGATCATTTGCGTGTGTATTATAGCAAACATTCCCAAGGTTTGTCCCCTCGGAGCATCGTGACCTTGACTATGTCAACAACAATTAGAGGGAGGGTAACGATGCTGTGGCCTACGTAGAATTGAGATGTGTGTAGGGTGATGAGGGTCACAGTGGTGTGTATGTGGAGAGGTATAAGAAACGTGTCTCATAAAGTTGATGAGATGCAAATGAACAGAGCGCGCCGTCAACCCAAAAGGAATTGGAGTCGTACACTTTTACACATTTTGATTTAAATGCAGTGCTGCACATGCGCACCTCGTCGTTAAGGGAGCTTGGAGGGAACAGGGGAGAGAGTTAGAGACTTTTTATTTCATTACTTTCATTACTTTAGCCGTGCAGAGTGGATTGCACAATGATACAGTGTATTTGTTAGCGATAAGAATATTAGTGTACTTCTGTGTGGATAAAGTGTTTTGTAATTGCAGTACTGCTCAGTGGGCATCAGTCTACAGTTCTTCTTTGCCCGGTAAATGCTGGTCTCAGTGCCTATAGTATGTTACGAACACCATATCATACCTCAACATAATATTGTTCAGTGTACAGCACAGAATATKCTCACAGAACCACGGACGACGCAATCACCATGGCACTGCACACTGCACACTGCCCTCACCCACCTGGTCAAAAATAATGCATTCAGCTCAGCCTTCAATACCACAGTGCCTTATTAGCTCATTACAAAGCTTCCGACCCCGTGTCTGAACTCTTCCCTATGCAACTGGGTCCTGGACTTCCTGACGGCCGCCCCCAGGTGGTGAAGGTAGGCAACATTATCTCCTCGACACTGATTATCAACCCGGGGGCCCCACAAGGGTGCGTCCTCAGTCCCCTCCTGTATTCCCTGTATACCCACAACTGCATGGCCTCACACAGTTCCATCTCCACCATCAAGTTCGCTGACAACACAACAGTGGTAGGCCTGTTTACCAACAACGACGAGCCAGCCTACAGGGAGGACGTAGGCACTCTGCCGACGTGGTGCAAGGTAAATAACCTCTCCCTCTACGTTAGCAAAACAAAGGAGCTGATTGTGGGCTTCAAGAGGAACCAGCCTGGACTTGCGACTCTTCAACCTCAAGATGCTGAAGAAATTCAGCCTGTACCCGAGGGCTCTCCCTGTTCTACATGAGCACTATCGAGAGCATACTGTTGGGCTGCATCACAGCCCGGTAAGGCAACTCCACCGCCACAGACCGCAAGGCTCTTCAGAGGGTGACAGAGATGTTCACAAGTCTTTGAGGTGGAGTCCAAGTCAAGTCTCAAGTCTTTTAGGGCCAAGTCTAAGTCAAGTCTCAAGTCCCTTTTGGCAATGGCTTTCTGTCTGCTGTGGGTTAGGTCTGTAAATTATTTTGTTCATTAGTCCATACTTGTATGAAAGAAAGCACATTAAATCAAAATATATTTCCTTTTAAAACGTACACAGTTTACATTAATAAAAGTAATTGTACCGGATATGAAAAAAAAGCAAACATAACATTTTAAAGTGCATGGTATTTTGTGGCAGACGGTTTATATTTCACTTCATTCTGCCACACAAACAGAACATCTGTAGGTGAGGGAAGACYAATGACAAGTATGAATGTAAACCAACATGACTGACAACTGTTCAATAACTGCACTACTAAAGTGTTCTATATAGCAAACGTAATGACCTTTAACTATAAAATACACTGCTCAAAAAAATAAAGGGAACACTTAAACAACACAATGTAACTCCAAGTCAATCACACTTCTATGAAATCAAACTGTCCACTTAGGAAGCAACACTGATTGACAATAAATTTCACATGCTGTTGTGCAAATGGAATAGACAAAAGGTGGAAATTATAGGCAATTAGCAAGACACCCCCAAAAAAGGAGTGATTCTGCAGGTGGTGACCACAGACAACTTCTCAGTTCCTATGCTTCCTGGCTGATGTTTTGGTCACTTTTGAATGCTGGCGGTGCTCTCACCCTAGTGGTAGCATGAGACGGAGTCTACAACCCACACAAGTGGCTCAGGTAGTGTATTCATCAGGATGGACATCAATGCGAGCTGTGGCAAAAAAGGTTTGCTGTGTCTGTCAGCGTAGTGGTCCAGAGCATGGAGGCGCTACCAGGAGAACGGCAGTACATCAGGAGACGTGGAGAGGCCGTAGGAGGGCAACAACCCAGCAGCAGGACCGCTACCTCCGCTTTGTGCAAGGAGGTGCACTGCCAGAGCCCTGCAAATGACCTCCAGCAGCCACAAATGTGCATGTGTCTGCTCAAACGGTCAGAAACAGAATCATGGGGGTATGAGGGCCGACGTCCACAGGTGGGGGTTGTGCTTCAGCCCAGCACCGTGCAGGACGTTTGGCATTTGCCAGAGAACACCAAGATTGGAAATTCGCACTGGCGCCTGTGCTCTTCACAGATTAAAGCAGGTTCACAGTGAGCACATGAGCACATGTGAAGACGTGACAGAGTCTGGAGACGCCGTGGAGAATGTTCTGCTGCCTGCAACATCCTCCAGCATGACCGGTTTGGCGTGGTCAGTCATGGTGTGGGTGGCATTTCTTTGTGGGGCCGCACAGCCCTCCATGTGCTCGCCAGAGGTAGCCTGACTGCCATTAGGTACCGAGATGAGATCCTCAGACCCTTGTGAGACCAATGCTGACATATGCACATTTGTGGCCTGCTGGAGGTCATTTTGCAGGGCTCTGGCAGTGCACCTCTTGCACAAAGGCGGAGGTAGCGGTCCTGCTGCTGGTTGTTGCCCTCCTACGGCCTCCTCCACGTCTTGATGTACTGGCCTGTCTCTGGTAGCGCCTCCATGCTCTGGACACTACGCTGACAGACACAGCAAACCTTTTTGCCACAGCTCGCATTGATGTGCCATCCTGATGAACTGCACTACCTGAGCCACTTGTGTGGGTTGTAGACTCCGTCTCATGCTACCACTAGAGTGAGAGCACCGCCAGCATTCAAAAGTGACCAAAACATCAGCCAGGAAGCATAGGAACTGAGAAGTTGTCTGTGGTCACCACCTGCAGAATCACTCCTTTTTGGGGTGTCTTGCTAATTGCCTATAATTTCCACCTTTGTCTATTCCATTTGCACAACAGCATGTGAAATTTATTTGTCAATCAGTGTTGCTTCCTAGTGGCAGTTTGATTTCACAGAAGTGTGATTGACTTGGAGTTACATTGTGTTGTTTAAGTGTTCCCTTTATTTTTTTGAGCAGTGTATATTTACTGATCTGGACACCTAACAGAAATACAATTTTCTGTAACAAGTAGAAAAGTATGTCCTGTGCCCTGAGACAGAGAACATTTATGTTGCAGACAGGTTACAATTCAGAAAGAACAAGTTTGTCAGCATTCTTGCACTGAGCCTGGCACGATGAGGGCGCATGATGAGGCCTCCATGACGAAGCACTCTCTCCAATGGGGCACTGGTGGCTGGCACAGCCAACACTGTCATTGCTACCTGCTTGAGCCTTGGAAAGTATTTTGCATGGATTCTCCAAAAATCCAAGCAATCAATTTCKTTTTCATCAGAAGATACTTGAATGTAGCAAATAATCTCTGCTCTGACAGACAACTTTGTCTCCTTTCTTCTTGCTGATCTTGTTGCGGTAGCCAGAGAACAGTCTGGAGGTTTTGGCAGGTGGTTGTTCTTCTTCTTCTCCACTACTGCTCTCCGTAACGGTGAATTTCCATGCCTCAGCCAAAACAAGGCCTGAAAAAAATTCATTAAATAATGTACATGATCAAGAATATAACAGTARACAATGTACTGAACATAAAAAAAWATATATTATTTAAATGCAAGTGACATAGAAAACATTGCATGTTGRAATGCATTGTACCTACCAATCAGACTCTCCTTCAATTCAGCTTTATCTTCATGTAGTATGTGGATCAAGCCAGAACAGAAAAAAGATGGGTCCAGCAGTGCAGCCATTATGTATACATTGTCACCAAATGGAAGTTTTGCCTATTCAGCCGAGTGCTCTGACATTCACAAACACCCCTTGGAATCGGTGTTTGACTGCTGAAGTGCTTTTACTAGACTGARTAGGTGACGACTTGTGCTRAGTATACTTTGCAGATGATAGTTGAGTGACAGTACACAAGGAAGYGCAGCACTGAGAGAACCCCCTGAGTAAGGTCGGTGGCCTGGACAAAATGGTCCAAAATGTCCACTAMCTCCAATAGCTGMCTCCATCCCCTGGTGATAAGRAGAGCTCCTTGTGTCCTTGGGCCTCAAGTAGAGTATTGAATCTTTGTTGATTCAGATTGGTGACTGCTTTAACAAGCCGGAGGATGGAATTCCATCTAGTAGACACAGCAGCAGGGATACTACGATTGACTCCAAACTCAGCTTAAAATGCTTCTTTCAGACGACAGGTAGTATGTAGTAAGCTGCAAGGTTTAGTTACCTTAGCCATCACACTGTTTATGATTTTTGCTTCCTTTAGTCCATCTCTAATCAACAGTTGTAATGAATGGGCAAAGCACTGTAAGCGCTGTTGCCTGCTGTGGGTTGGATAGCTTCTACATCCGCATTGTACTCTTCACCAAATTCTTCCCATAGGCTGGGGTTATCCACATCATCATCATCATGATCATTGCTTGCTTTGGGGAAACAAACTGTGAAGGCCTTTTTCATATTTGCAGCGTTATCACATGTGATGTAATCTAATTGATGTTTTATGCCAAAATTATCACATATTACTTCAAATGTATCACTGATTCTTTCCCCAGTGTGTGACACTGTGAATCTATCACAGCTCAACAGAACTGACTCCAGTCTGGGTGTTTTTTTTCTCTTCCYTGGCCATGTAATGGGCCATTACTKCCARGAAGCCCCTCATGGTCCTGTCAGTCCATATATCTACAGTGACAGACACTGATTCTGTCTGTTCTAGGGCACTTTTGATTGTAGCCTCTATGTTCAGTGTTAAGTCATGCAGGCACCTGGTCAACYTGGGCCTACTTGCAGTTACAATGTTTGTCATCTACCACTGACATGAAATGCCTAAAGTGAGGGTTGTCCACTAAGGACATAGGCAGGTTGCAGGAAATGATCAGGTATAGCCTCTGTTATGGCCTTCTGCCTGGGGTGGCCTTGGKTGTACACATGGACACCTGTGGTGGTCAAAAATGAGTCAATGCTGCTCCGTCCTTCTGTCCCTGCGTTGGCCACCTTCGCATTGCAGAATTCAGTGGACCTGCAGATGAACAACATGGTGGATAGTTGTTGCTGACTTGAGATGGAAGTACAAGGACACAAACAAATATAWATGGTCTATGGGATTTTTCTGCAGAAATATCCAAGATGTTGCATGTTAGAACTCTCGTTTTATACTAAGTTACTTCCTAGGACCAGGCTACAACAGAAAGTATATTCAATCTCAGAGTGATATGCATATCGCCGAGATGTAACTTAATAATCTCTGGTAACAAGTAGACCAAGCTTTCTGACAACGCWCCTCTTAACCTTTCAAGAAATATTCGACAGTAATACATTTCCAGTTAGCTGAAAGAGATGACACAKAAGAAAGCTAGCTATATCATGCTGACATCTGCTAAACAAGCTATTATTACTCTAACCACATTGTAACGTTGTTAGCTAGCTTTCCTAACTGACCTTTCGCMGTGAGTTTTCAAATGTCGTATGAAGTTAGATGTAGTTGCGCCAGCATCTTTAATGTTAATTCCARAAGTTTTGCAAACAGCATTTCCTTTTTTTGCCACTGGATTACACTGCAGGTTCTTGTAACCAGATGTAATAACGAAAGCCTCACCACCTGGTGACATTGTTGCTGATTCTGATTGTTTAGCTGTAATACTACAGTGACGCACAAATGACGCAGACGTTCTAGAATGCTTTTCAGCCCTCTGCATTAAACTACTTTCTCTGTTAGAATGCCGCCTGTTCCYTGTTATCTGACAGAATGCACAACAAAAACTTATCCCAGTACTGACTTGGATTGTTCACAAGTCTCTCATCTAAGTGCGACTCGAGACCGAGTCTTAGACTCAAGTTAGACTCAAGTTTCCATCTCTGGAGGGTGATACGTGCAGCTGAATGCTACACACTGCCTGGARGCACACTGCTTGCCCTACAGGAACCCTACAACACCAGGTATCACAGYATGGCCAAGAAGATCATCAGGGACCCCCAGCAACCCAAGCCATGCCCTGTTCTCCCTGCTTCAATCACTCAGACACGGGCAGTACAGGAGCATCATGGCAAAAACTGAAAGACTAGCCAATAGTTTCTACCCTCAGACCATCAGGCTGCTGAATATCCACCACTGGTCAGCTACCTGCTCCAATACAGACACAATGCCCTTGGACAGCACAACATGAAGCATGTCTACCAAGCATGGTCACGACATATCTAACCAATGAGAAAAATAGATTGATATTGTTTCTGGGAAGAGCAATACKGATTTTTAATTCTGTGGGATTTTTCTCCCATTGTGTTGGAATCTACGTTTACTTTCTGAATGGTAAACAAGGTGTGCCAGATCAGTGTGTTTACAAGGTCATGGCCCGCTTATGAGATCGCTTATAAATAGCATCTATATTTTACAATGCAGTTACAATGGGCAATTTCTCTCAAACACTCCATCTACCTCCCTCATGTGTTGTACAAATACACACTKTCTCACACACATACACAGACACACACACACGCACACACATACACACATGCACACACACACAGTAAAGCATTATTTTGTTGTTTCAACTTATTAATTCTAGTCATTCGGTTGCATGGSTTTTCTCAAGATCTACCAACGTTCAATTTCAAACTATCCAAATGTACTTTGACTTATAAAAGATAGGGAAGTCAACCTACTATTCCTAGTTGAATCAATTTCAACTTTAGTTATATAAACTTTAAATGTAGAGTTATCGAAACTAACACCAAATTTACTTTGACTACTAAAAGATAGTCAAGTCAACTTTACAATGTTTTCAAAAATCTAACTTACTATCAAGTTAAGTAGACTTAACAACCCTAACTCGACTTTAAAAAATTATAGAGATTTCAGTAGGGAACATTACGCTCCACATCTGTCTCTTGTCCATGTGTGAGCTTTTTCTCCAGTTTCAAAACACTCAGTAATGTCATCCAACCAAGAGACCACTTCAACTACAACTACATTTGTACATGTTACAAAGTTGAGTAAGCATGTTGATCTTTCTTGATTCGACGTAGTTACATYAGTATAGATAATTTGATAAGTTGTACTTATCTAAACTTTACATTTTGAGTCAACACAACTGTTATGTTGCTTCAGTTGTTTTGAATTGAAGTTGCGTAAACACATACATTTTTGCTAACTTAAGTTGATTTAATGCATTTTACATTCTGAGTGCATTGAAGTCCACTCAACTTTTTTTTTTAAATTCAACTCAACAAATTTAGCAAATTTTGTTGATGTGTCTAGATATAACAATACATTTTTGTTGTACAGTACACACATACACATATACACAAACACACTATTATCTGTGGTATGGGTCACATCTGTGTGTGATAATTGAAATATGTTGCAGTACAGGGCCTCTGCCCTCCTTCTGCTATACACTCTTAGACAAAAAGGTTGCATGTATAACCAAAAAGGGCTCTATCGCTTGCTTCATATATGGAGCCCCTAAAGGTGCTATATGGAACCCATTTATAGGGTTCTTTGATCAGAACCCAAGGGTTCTTCTTCACTGAACCAAAATTGATTCCAGATAGAACCCTATATGGTGCCATTAATGAATTAGGGCTTCTAATAAAAATACATATTTTTTGCTAAGAATATAATATAATAAACAATCAAATAATGGACAAGAGAATACCAACATAGTTTTGAGATTTTATTGTCATTATGTGCAAAAATAGTTTGGAAATATGGATTGGTGGCCAAGGAGGCATTTTTTGGGGGAATAATGGCCATGTCAATCTTGGTACCAACTCTGATTGACTTCTGTAAGGAACAGTAGGCTGCAGTATGGGTTGTTGTAACGGCTGTCTATCTCTTCCTCCTCATCTGAAGACAAAACAAGGGAAAACAAAGGTCAGGACGTGACAGTTGTTGCATGGCTGGTTCCTGAGAAAGAAAAAAAAGGAGCACAAACATGAGTTACTCTTCAGAAATAAGCATGCGTTAATCTGTCAAAATGAAGACAAAATGCTAGGCAGACATATAATTATTATGTAGAAGAACAACTTACATGCAGTTGTTGTCAGCAGCAGCCGAAAGAAAGKTCCTCTGGCTCTGATAGTTGGGTTACGCCAGACTGAGCGAAACATAGATTGTGTGTCAAAAGTCCTGTAATGACTAACTAGGCTATTTAATCACTAAGACATATTATACATTTATTATACATCATTTAGATACATAGAGTACCTCCTCTCCGTCCGCCCACTGCTCATCACACATTCAACAGGGATCAGAAACAGTATATTTGCTTCATGAGACATAGTCCCCTCATCTCATGCCACACTGAAATAATGAAATAAATTCAACAATCTAATTGCCAATGTCAGGCTGGGACTGTAGTTCTATTTGGCATATTCCATAATAAAAAATGTAATGTATTTGTAAGAGTTAGCTGCCTGGCTTGTAAAGTGGCTAATTAAAGTAGCCTAGCTTTTTCCTGTCTAGCTAGCTAGCTTTGTCATTTTTTGCAGTATTACTTTAGTGCCTTGTTGCAAACAGGATGCATGTTTGGGAATATTTTTTATTCTGTACAGGCTTCCTTCTTTTCATTCTGTAATTTAGGTGAGGTTTGTGGAGTAACTACAATGTTGTTGATCCATCCTTAGTTTTGTCATATTACAACCATTAAACTCTAACTTTTTAGAAATTACTATTGGCCTCATAGTGAAATCCGTAAGTGGTTTCCTTACTCTCTGGCAACTGAGTTAGGAAGGACGCCTGTATCTTTGTAGTGACTGGGTGTATTAATACACCATCCAAACTGTAATTATTAACTTCACCATGCTGAAAGGATTATTCAGTGTCTGATTTTTTATTTTCTTACCCATCTACCAATCGGTGCCCTTCTTTGCAAGGCATTGGAAAACCTCCCTGGTCTTTGTTGTTGAATATGTGTTTGAAATTCATTATTCGACTGAGGGACATTACAGATAATTGTATATGTGTGGTACAGAGATGAGGAGTCATTCAYAAATCTTGTTAACCACTATTATTGCACACAAATTGATACCATGCAACGTATTATGTGATTTGTTAAGCACATTTTTACTCCTAAATATGTTTAGGATTGCCATAACAAAGGGGTTGAATACTTATTGACTCAAGACATTTCAGCTTTTAATTTTAAAATAATTTTGAAATTAAAAACTAAACTCCACTTTGACAATTTGGGATATTGTGTGTATATGGGCTAGATTTTATTATCAGTTGTTTGTTGTATGGAACATTTCTGGGATTTTTTATTTCAGCTCATGAAACATGGGACCAACACTTTACATTTATATTTTTGTTCAGTGTAAAACCTTTTTTAGTAAATACTTATTTTATCTCGTCAGAAGAACCAAAAGGCTCTATATAGAACCCAAAAGAACCCTTCTTTCTAAGAGTGTAGTTAAGCCCTGCTCTGGAACAAGAGTCAGAAAAATACAGTACAMGGGCTGGGGGATATAACAGTTCATGTTTTATATGCTTAATTTGTACTGTATGAGTAAATCTGGGAGTTGGTATACATTATTTACGTATGTGCTTACAGTGACGTGTGATAAGGGAAGGGGATTTGGTGAGTTCCAGAGGATTTACATATTTATTTTATTGTTTATTATATTCTTAGCTAAAAATATGTATCATGTGGAGCTTTGCAGAAGAATAGGGTTATTTACATATATGACCACTGTATGACTTGATGTGTTGGGGAATGCTTGAGGAAGCTATTTAGGACACTATATGATTCTGAGCTTCCAACACTCACCATTAAAGAGGTACTTCGTTTCAATTGTACCACACAAAAGCTGGGGTGTTTTGTTGTATTGATGGAGACTGGTTCCAGCATGTCAGAAAACAGAACCCCTTTCCCTGCGCTTAACCCTCACATTACTAATCACACACAGTACATACCAGGGGTGCAACTTTGGTTTTAGAAGTGGGGGGGGCATAAATTGTTCTTAACACTCCAAACAGCCTACCCGACCACTCGGAGGTGTCTGTATGGTCCTAAAGCAAACCGGTGCATAGTTTTGTATCATATTCCAATTATAAAACAGGTGGGGGGGACAAAAATGCAATTTCGGAATGTGGGTCCAGTGAAAATTGTGCCCCTGGTACATACAATTGATGCTCGACTATGCCCGCTCAATGGAACAAATGAAGACACAGTACATACTTTTGCATAGCCACCCCAAATCCATTTGTTTTTTTACAATTACTGGTTAGATTAAAAAATATATATCAAGGCAATAATCGGTGTCACGTTCCTGACCTATTTTATGTTATTTTTATATGTTTAGTTGGTCAGGGTGTGAGTTGGGGTGGGCATTGTATGTTGTGTGTGTTTTGTTTTGTCTATGGGTGTTGTAGGTGTATGGGGTAGAGAAGAGTGAGGTTTTCTAGTTATGTCTATGGCTYCCTAGATTGGGTCTCAATCAGAGACAGCTGTCATTCATTTGTCTCTGATTGGGAGCCATATTTAAGGTAGCCATAGGCAGTAGGCTTTTGTGGGTAGTTGTCTTGTTGAACGTTTGTTGCTTGTATGTGCACTTARGTTATCTAGCTTCWRMGTTGTTTTTGTTAGTTTGTGTTTAGTGTTCGTTTTTGTGTTTTCTCTCTCTTCTCTAATAAAGAAGATGTATTTTGCACACGCTGCGCCTTGGTCTGTCTCTCCACACGATTGTGACAATCGGTATTGCACACGTTTTAAAAAACAAAGGCTTAACTGAATTTGGTTAAGAAAATATGTCTCTATAGGATCGTTAGGTTAAGGGGTTATCTCACTCCTTCAACAGAGTCGATCAATATCRATCTTTTCCATAGGACACAAGGTGAACCTCTGGATAATGATTGGATTCAACAAGTTTTTCACATGGTTTACCAACCACCGTTTTTATTCAGGCTTGTATAATGGGTATGGTAGACTTTATCTCAACACAGTGTAGGTGGATAGATGCAGTATAGGGGGCTTGGGATAGTAAACACTTACAGTGCATTCAGAAAGTTTTCAGACCCCTTGACTTTCTCTACATTTTGTTACGTTACAGTCTTATTCTAAAATGGATTAAATAAAACATTTTCCTCATCAATCTACACACAACACACCCATAATGACAAAGCGAAATCAGGTTTTTAGACATTTTTGCAAATGTTWAAAAAAACTAAAACAGAAATATCTTATTAACATAAGTGCCCAGAGCCGTGAGTTTGAAGGAATTGTCCGTAGATATCTGAGACAGGATTATGACAAAGCACAGATCTGGGGAAAGGTACCAAAACATTTCTGCATCATTGAACATCCCAAAGAACACAGTGGCCTCCATAATTCTTAAATGGAAGAAGATTGGGATCACCAAGACTCTTCCTAGAGCTGGCCACCCCAGMGAGGTGACCAAGAACTCGATGGTAACTCTGACAGAGCTACAGCGTTCCTCTGTGGAGATGGGAGAACTTTCCAGAAGGACATCCATCTCTGCAGCACTCCAACAATCAGGCCTTTATGGTTGAGTTACCAGACGGATGCCAACTTCTCAGTAAAAGGCACGCGATTGCACATAAAGGCACGTAAAGGACCAAGATTCTCTGGTCTGATGAAACCAAGACTGAACTCTTTGGCCTGAATGCCAAGCATCACGTCTGGCGGAAACCTGGCACCATCCCTACAGTGAAGCATGGTGGTGGCAGCATCATGCTGTGGGAATGTTTTTCAGCGGCAGGGACTGGGAGACTAGTCAAGATCGAAGGAGAGATGAACGGAGCAAAGTACAGAGAGATCCTTGATGAAAACCTGTTCCAAAGCGCTCAGGACCTCAGACTGGGGCGAAGGTCCAACTTCCAACAGGACAATGACCCTAAGCACACAGCCATGACAATATAGGAGTGGCTTCGGGACAAGTCTCTGAATGTCCTTGAGTAGCCCAGCCAGAGCCTGGACTTACACCGGATTGAACATCTCTGGAGAGACCTGCAAATAGCTGTGCAGCGACGCTCTCCATCCAAACTGACAGGATCTGCAGAGAAGAATGGTAGAAACTACCCACATACAGGTGTGCCAAGCTTGTAACGTCATACCCAAGAACACTCAAGCATACCCAAGTAATCGCTGCAAACGGTATTTCAACAAAGTACTGAGTAAAGGGTCTGAATAGTTTTTCAAAAAAATATAGAGTATATACAGTTTAAGTCAGAAGTTTACATACACCTTAGCCAAATACATTTAAACTCAGTTTTTCACAATGACTGACATTTAATCCTAGTAAATATTCCCCGTCTTAGGTCAGTTAGGATCACCACTTTATTTTAAGAATGTGAAATGTCAGAATAATAGTAATAGCTTTTTTTTCTTTCATCACATTCTCAGTGGGTCAGAAGTTTAAATACACTCAATTAGAATTTGGTAGCATTGCCTTAAACAATTTAAACTTGGGTCAAACATTTTGGGTAGCCTTCCACAAGCTTCCCACAATAGTTGGGTGAATTTTGGCCCAGTCCTCCTGACAGAGCTGTGTAACTGAGTCATGTTTTGTAGGACTCCTTGCTCGCACACGCTTTTTCAGTTCTGCCCACAAATTTTCTATAGGATTGAGGTCAGGCTTTGTGATGGCCACTCCAATACCTGTCTTTGTTGTCCTTAGCCATTTGCCACAACTTTGGAAGTATGCTTAGGGTCATTGTCCATTTGGAAGACCCATTTGCGACCAAGCTTTTAACTTCCTGACTGATGTCTTGAGATATTGCTTCAATATATCCACATAATTTTCCTGGCCTCATGATGCCATCTATTTTGTGAATTGCACCAGTCCCTCCTGCAGCAAAGCACCCCCACAACATGATGCTGTCACCCCCGTGCGTTAACGGTTGGCGATGGTGTTCTTGGACTTGCAGGCCTTCCCCTTTTTCCTCCAAACATAACGATGGTCATTATGGCCAAACAGTTTATGTTTTGTTTCATCAGACCAAGAGACGTTTCTCCAAAAGTACAATATTTGTCCCCATGTGCAGTTGCAAGCCGTAGTCTGGCTTTTTTATGGTGGTTTTGGAGCAGTGGATTCTGCCTTGCTTGAAGTGCCTTGCAGGTTATGTCGATATAGGACTCATTTCTGTGAATAAAGATACTTTTGTACCTGTTTCCTCCCACATCTTTACAAGGTCCTTTGCTGTTGTTCTGGGGATTGATTTGCACTTTTTTACCAAAGTAAATTTCATCTCTAGGAGAAGAATGATCTCCTTCCTGAGATTTCTCCCAAGGATGAATCCAGACTGGAGGTCTACAATTTTTTTATCTGAGGCCTTGGCTGATTTCTTTGATTTTCTCATGATGTCAAGCAAAGAGGCACTGAGTTTGAAGGTAGCTCTTGAAATCCATCCACAGGTAACTCCATTGACTCAAATTATGTCAATTAGTATATCAAAGCTTCCTAAAGCCATGACGTAATTTTTCTGGAATTTTTCAAGCTGTTTAATAGGCACAGTAACTATAGTGTATATACATTTCTGACCCACTGGAATTGTGGTACAGCGAATATAATTGAAATAATCTGCCTGTAAAACAATTGTTGGAAAAATGACTTGTGTCATGCACAAAAGTAGATGTCCTAACCGACTTGCCAAAACTATAGGTAGTTAGAAGAAATTTGTGGAGTGGTTGAAGAACGAGTTTTAATGACTCCAACCTAAGTGTATGTAAACTTCCGACTTCAACTGTTTTTGCTTTGTCATTATGGGGTATTGTGTGTAGATTGATGAGGGTGGAAAAAATGTTTTTTATCAATTTTAGAATAAGGTTGTAAAGTAACAAGATGTTGAAATAGTTTAGGGTTCTAAATTCTTTTCGAATGCACTGTATGCATTGTCCGACATAATAGTTCKATTATCTCCATAATGAGAGTTTAGAACATTTTAATTTGGCCTTTAAAAAGAGATGTTTGAGTGGCCATTGAAATCCACTTATATAAACATTATCAAGCATTTGATGAATATGACCTGGAAAGAACTGTTGTACTGTACAAATGACTATTACCTATGGTGAGAGAAACTCACCCATCTCAGAATGAACCAAACTTCCATAGGTCAACAGCAGTAAAGACCTGCCATTTTCTATTGGCAGATCCCTCTTCCCTTAATTTGATCCAATTTGTGAATTATTATGTGGATTATAATTCTATGTAAACTGGAAACCACATATCCCGAGGCAGCATTTATTGTAGCTGAGGATTTTAACAAGGCTAATCTGAAGACAAGGCACCCTAAATTTTATCAGCATATCGAATGCGCGACCCGTGCTGGCAAAATCCTGGATCATTGTTACTCTAGCTTCCGCGATGCATACAAAGCCCTCCCTCGCCATCCTTTCGGCAAATCTGACCACGACTCCATGTTGTTGCTCCCAGCCTATAGACAGAAACTAAAACAGGAAACGCCCGTGCTCAGATCTGTTCAACGCTGGTCCGACCAATCTGATTCCACGCTTCAAGATTGATTCTATCATGTGGACTGGGATATGTTCCGGATAGCGTCGAACAACAACATTGATGTATACGCTGATTCGGTGAGCGAGTTTATTAGCAAGTGCATCGGTGATGTTGTACCCACGGCGACTATAAAAACCTTCCCCAACCAGAAACCGTGGATTGACGGCAGCATTCGCGTGAAACTGAAAGCGCGAACCACTGTTTTTAACCAGGGCAAGGCGACCGGAAACATGACCGAATACAAACAGTGTAGCTATTCCCTCCAAGGCAATCAAACAAGCTAAGCGTCAGTATAGAGACAAAGGAGAGTCGCAATTCAACGGCTCAGACACGAGGTATGTGGTAGGGTCTACAGTCAATCACAGACTACAAAAAGAAAACCAGCCCCGTCGCGGACCACGATGTCTTGCTCCCAGACAAACTAAACAGCTTCTTTGCTCGCTTTGAGGACAAWACAGTGCCACCGACACAGCCCGCTACCAAAACCTGTGGGCTCTCCTTCACCGCAGCCAATGTGAGTAAAACATTTAAACGTGTCAACCCTCGCAAGGCTGCCGGCCCAGACGGCATCACTAGCCGCGTCCTCAGAGCATGCGCAGACCAGCTGGCTGGTGTGTTTACGGACATATTCAATCTCTCCCTATCCCAGTCTGCTGTTCCCACATGCTTCAAGAGGGCCACCATTGTTCCTGTTCCCAAGAAAACGAAGGTAACTGAGCTAGACGACTATCGCCCCGTAGCACTCACTTCCGTCATCATGAAGTGCTTTGAGAGACTAGTCAAGGATCATGTCACCTCCACCCTACCTGACACCCTAGACCCACTCCAATTTGCTTACCACCCCAATAGGTCCACAGACGACGCAATCGCAATCACACTGCACACTGCACACTGCCCTAACCCATCTGGACAAGAGGAATACCTATGTAAGAATGCTGTTCATCGACTACAGCTCAGCATTTAACATCATAGTACCCTCCAAACTCGTCATTAAGCTCAAGACCCTGGGTCTCGACCCCGCACTGTGCAACTGTGTCCTGGACTTTCTGACAGGACGCCCCCAGGTGGTGAGGGTAGGAAACAACATCTCCACTCCGCTGATCCTCAACACTGGGGCCCCACAAGGGTGCGTTCTCAGCCCTCTCCTGTACTCCCTGTTCACCCATGACTGCGTGGCCCTGTACGCCTCCAACTCAATCATTAAGTTTGCAGATGACACTACAGTGGTAGGCTTGATTACCAACAACAACGAGACGGCCTACAGGGAGAAGGTGAGGGCCCTCGGTGTGTGGTGTCAGGAAAATAACCTCACACTCAACGTCAACAACACAAAGGAGATAATCGTGGACTTCAGGAAACAGCAGAGTGAGCACCCCCCTATCCACATCAACGGGACAGTAGTGGAGATGGTGGAAAGTTTTAAGTTCCTCGGCGTACACATCACGGACAAACTGAAATGGTCCACCCACACAGACAGCGTGGTGAAGAAGGCGCAACAGCGCCTCTTCAACCTCAGGAGGCTGAAGAAATGTGGCTTGTCACCAAAAACACTCAAACTTTTACAGATGCACAATCGAGAGCATCCTGTCGGGGTGTATCACCGCCTGGTACGACAACTGCTCCGCCCACAACCGTAAGGCTCTCCAGAGGGTAGTGAGGTCTGCAACAACGGCATCACCGGGGCAAACTACCTGCCCTCCAGGACACCTACACCACCCGATGTCACAGGAAGGACAAAAAGATCATCAAGGACAACAACCACCCGAGCCACTGCCTGTGGCTATCATCCAGAAGAAGAGGTCAGTACAGGTGCATCAAAGCTGGGACCGAGAGACTGAAAAACAGCTTCTATCTCAAGGCCATCAGACTGTTAAACAGCCATCACTAACATTGAGTGGCTGCTGCCAACATACTGACTCAAATCTCTAGCCACTTAATAATATAAATTGGACGTAATAAATGTATCACTAGTCACTTTAAACAATTCCACTTTATATAATGTTTACATACCCTACATTACTCATCTCATATGTATAGACTGTACTCTATACCATCTACTGCATCTTGCCTATGCCGCACGGCCATCACTCATCCATATATTTCTATGTACATATTCTATCATTCCTTTACACTTGTGTGTATAAGGTAGTTGTTGTGAAATTGTTAGATTACTTGTTAGATATTACTGCATGGTCGGAACTAGAAGCACAAGCATTTCGCTACACTCGCATTAACATCTGTTAACCATGTGTATGTGACCAATAAAATTTGATTTGATTTAATAAATTTACATTTTTGTAGGGGTTGAAACATTTTTTGTAAGGGAAAGTCAAGTCTGAAATTTCAAATTGGAAATTACAATTTAGAAGCCTTTTTAAACTTCAAATACAATACAAGTTCTACATGCAACAGGGTGATCAAATTAAATCCGACATCTATAACCTTCACATTACTGTAGACAGATTGGTTGAACTCTATACAGTAACTTTGCACTGCTATCGTCTATGTAACTGTGTGTGTATAAGAATGTCTCGAGGGTGTACGATGGCACGACCCTCTCAGTCTCAAGAGCATAGTGGAGATGACGGGGCAGATAATGACCAGTGCTAACTCGAAAGCATGTCCCCATCTAACATGATTAGCACGGGATAGGCAAGCAAGACAGGCCTAAGCAGGTAGCTTAGCGCTTAAGAGCGGTGGGCCAGTAATCGCATGGTTGCTTCTGCCTGAGCCGACGAGATGAAAAATCTGTCCCTGCCCTTGAGCAAGGCACTTGCTCCTGTAAATCGCTCTGAATAAAAGTCTTTGCTAAATTACTAATGTGTTTAGCTGTGAGGAGGCCATTTATTTTCCACTTTCCCTTCTCAAACGACCACTCTTCTTGGCTGATTCTACGTAATATCTGAAGTGTGACTGAGAATTCAACTCTCAGGCGCAACTTGGTCCACCTCTATCCTCTCAGGTCGCATTCCGCTTCGCTCCACAGGTAGTATCACATTTTCATTTCATTTCATTACAGTACAACGGTTTGATTTGTTTGATCGTAGCTAGCTACATAGCTAGCTACATAGCCGTCCTTGTATCAAAGATAATTGTGTAGTCTAGAGCGATTTTCTAGGTTAGCTAGCCAGCTATTGTCGTTCTTTTAACGCAACGTAACGTAATCAACACTGCTAGCMAGCCAGCTAGCCCCCGAATAGCAGCACTGTAGAAACTATTACACTCAACGGAACGACTTGATTAGTGTAGTGTCAACAACGCAGCCACTGCCAGCTAGCCTACAAAGTCAACAACGCAGCCACTGCCAGCTAGCCTACTTCAGCAGTACTGTATCATTTTAATCATTTTAGTCAATAAGATTCTTGCTACGTAAGCTTAACTTTCTGAACATTCGAGACGTGCAGTCCACTTGTCATTCCAATCTCCTTTGCATTAGCGTAGCCTCTTCTGTAGCCTGTCAACTATGTGTCTGTCTATCCCTGTTCTCTCCTCTCTGCACAGACCATACAAARGCTCCACACCGCGTGGCCGCGGCCACCCTAATCTGGTGGTCCCAGCGCGCACGACCCACGTGGAGTTCCAGGTCTCCGGTAGCCTCTGGAACTGCCTGATGCTGCGGCCAACAAGGAGAGTTCATCTCAGCCTATGCCTCCCTCCAGTCCCTCGACTTCTTGGCACTGACGGAAACATGGATCACCACAGATAAACACTGCTACTCCTACTGCTCTCTCTTGTCGCTCGTGTTCTCTGCACACCCCGAGAGCTTCTGGTCAGCGGGGTGGTGGCACCGGGATCCTCATCTCCCAAGTGGTCATCTCTCGTCTTTCTCCCCTTACCCATCTGTCTATCGCCTCCTTTGAATTCCATGCTGTCACAGTTACCAGCCCTTTCAAGCTTAACAATCCTTATCATTTATCGCCCTCCAGGTTCCTTGGAGAGTTCATCAATGAGCTTGATGCCTGAATAAGCTCCTTTCTGAGGACGGCTCACCTCTCACAGTTCTGGGCGACTTAACCTCCCACGTCTACGCTTTGACTCATTCCTCTCTGCCTCCTTCTTTCCACTCCTCTTCCTCTTTTGACCTCACCCTCTCACCTTCCCCCTACTCACAAGGCAGGCAATACGCTCGACCTCATCATTTACTAGATGCTGTTCTTCACTCACCTCATTGCAACTCCCCTCCAAGTCTCCGACCACTTACCTTGTATCCTTTTCCCTCTCGCTTCTCATCAAACACTTTCCCACACTGCCCTACTCGGATGGTATCGCGCCGTCCAACCTTGCTCTCTCTCCCCCGCTACTCTCTCCTCTTCCATCCTATCATCTCTTCCCTCTGCTCAAACCTTCTCCAACCTATCTCCTGATTCTGCCTCCTCAACCGCTCCTCTCCTCCCTTTCTGCATCTTTGACTCTCTCTGTCCCTATCCTCCAGGCCGGCTCGGTCTCCCCTCGCTCCGTGGCTCGACGACTCATTGCGAGCTTCACAGAACAGGGCTCCGGGAGCAGCCGAGCGCGAAATGAGGAAAACTCGCGCTCCCTGCGGACCTGGCATCTTTCACTCCCTCCTCTCTACATTTTCCTCTTCTGTCTCTGCTGGCTAAAGCCACTTTCTACACTCGTAATTCCAGCCATCTGCCTCTAACCTAGGAAGCTCTTTGCCACCTTCTCCTCCCTCCTGAATCTCTCCCCCCTCCCCCCCCTCCTCCCTCTCTGGCAGATGACTTCGTCAACCATTTGAAAAGAAGGTCGACGACATCCGATCCTTCGTTTGCTAAGTCAAACGACACCGGCTGGTTCTGCTCACACTGCCTTACCCTGTGCTCTGACCTCTTTCTCCTCTCTCTCCAGATGAAATCTCGGCGTCTTGTGACGGCCCCGGCCGCCCAACAACCTGCCCGCTTGACCCTATCCCCTCCTCTCTTCTCCAGACATTTCCGGAGACCTTCTCCCTTACCTCACCTCGCTCATCAACTTATCCCTGACCGCTGGCTACGTCCTTCCGTCTTCAAGGAGAGCGAGGTTGCACCCCTTCTGAAAAAACCTACACTCGATCCCTCCGATGTCAACAACTACAGACAGTATCCTTCTTTCTTTTCTCTCCAAAACTCTTGAACGTGCCGTCCTTGGCCAGCTCTCTCCGCTATCTCTCTCAGAATGACCTTCTTGATCCAAATCAGTCAGGTTTCAAGACTAGTCATTTAACTGAGACTGCTCTTCTCTGTATCACGGAGGGCGCTCCGCACTGCTAAAGCTACTCTCCTCTCCTCTGCTCTCATCCTTCTAGACCTATCGGCTGCCTTCGATACTGTGAACCATCAGATCCTCTCTCCACCTCTCCGAGTTGGGCATCTCGGCGCGGCCAACGCTTGGATTGCGTCCTACCTGACAGGTCGCTCCTACCAGGTGGCGTCTCCTCACCACGTGCTCTCACCACTGGTGTCCCCCAGGGCTCTGTTCTAGGCCCTCTCCTATTCTCGCTATACACCAAGTCACTTGGCTCTGTCATAACCTCACATGGTCTCTCCTATCATTGCTATGCAGACGACAAACAACTAATCTTCTCCTTTCCCCTTCTGATGACCAGGTGGCGAATCGCATCTCTGCATGTCTGGCAGACATTCAGTGTGGATGACGGATCCACCTCAAGCTGAACCTCGGCAAGACGGAGCTGCTCTTCCTCCCGGGGAAGGACTGCCCGTTCCATGATCTCGCCATCACGGTTGACACTCCATTGTGTCCTCCTCCCAGAGCCTAAGAACCTTGGCGTGATCCTGGACAACACCCTGTCGTTCTCAACTAACAATCAAGGCGGTGGCCCGTTCCTGTAGGTTCATGCTCTACAACATCCGCAGAGTACGACCCTGCCTCACACAGGAAGCGGCGCAGGTCCTAATCCAGGCACTTGTCATCTCCCGTCTGGATTACTGCAACTCGCTGTTGGCTGGGCTCCCTGCCTGTGCCATTAAACCCCTACAACTCATCCAGAACGCCGCAGCCAATCTGGTGTTCAACCTTCCCAAGTTTCTCTCACGTCACCCCGCTCCTCCGCTCTCTCCACTGGCTTCCAGTTGAAGCTCGCATCCGCTACAAGACCATGGTGCTTGCCTACGGAGCTGTGAGGGGAACGGCACCTCAGTACCTCCAGGCTCTGATCAGGCCCTACACCAAACAAGGGCACTGCGTTCATCCACCTCTGGCCTGCTCGCCTCCTACCTGTGAGGAGTACAGTTCCCGCTCAGCCCAGTCAAAACTGTTCGCTGCTCTGGCCCCCCAATGGTGGACAAACTCCTCACGACGCCAGGACAGCGGAGTCAATCACCACCTTCGGAGACACCTGAAACCCCACCTCTTTAGGAATACCTAGGGTAGGATAAAGTAATCCTTCTCACCCCCCCCCCCTTAAAAGATTTAGATGCACTATTGTAAAGTGGCTGTTCCACTGGATGTCATAAGGTGAATGCACCAATTTGTAAGTCGCTCTGGATAAGAGCGTCTGCTAAATGACTTAAATGTAATGTAAATGTAAATGAGTAGTCTCCACCTAAATCAGTTTAGTGCATGTTTCTGCACCCTACACACCAGGATCTAGTGTGTCTTCCTATAATGCAGGAAAAGTTTGTAAGACTATGGTTTTCTCATGCTGTCCTGTGCTCTTGCTTTAATCACTAAACACTCCTGTGAACCCAGTGTCTCCCTGAGAGAGAAGCTTTCACAGCCAGCCTGTGGGAGCAGGAGTGACAGCTGTCATGAATTAGTGAGTTCATCACTAACGATCACACTTTATTTGGATAGTACGGATAGTCCATCTGTAGATGCTCTACAGCTGGTCATTACTGTCAGCAAACTATCTGTTGATAAGCAACTGCGTGCTAAGGTTAGGGTTAGGTTTAGAATAAGGCTTATGGTTAAGGCTAGGGATAGGGAAAGGTTTCAGTTTACGGTTAGGATAAGGGTTAGGGCTAAAGTTAGGGTTAGTAGATAGTTAGTTGAAATGTTACTGATAGTCTGTAGAGCATCTACAGATGGAATATCCAAATAGTGTTACCACCTCTAACCATCAAACCAATCTGCACTGCTCTTCTCTGCTCTGTTCCATCAGTGTGTGTTCACTTCTGCTGTGTATGCAGTGTAATCATACAAAGGCTATATGACGAAAYGAGGACAGCTAAACTCTGTAATATACACGCACCACCAATTGCTGATAWTTACTGCTATTTGATGAGGCATTTACTGTTTGTTCCAGAGGTGGTACCACAGGTTAAAAAGTGGTGTGGCAATATCTGTATGTGTCTTTTCTGGGGCRTACTCGTAGGCTATGACAGGGTCCACCATTCACTTGTTTTCTCACTGGCCCAGACATGGTTTAGTTTTTAAATGAATCGGGGTCATACAGGGCCTGTAGTTTGACATGCTTTATCCCTATATTCAGCGATTAGATCTCGTTATAATGATGTATTAAAAAAGTTGTTAAATAATCCTTAAGAGTCTATTGACGCTCACATGCATCAATCTAATTAACATAATACTAAAATCCCCATAAAAATCTGTCAGTTTACATTGGCTGCATCTCAACTCATCGCATCAAGCTATGTCGGCCTTCCGCATCTGTGGGAGAAAGTGGCAGAGCTACAGCGGTTTGCATTACAACCCCCACAAGCCCCACTGGACTCGTCTGAAGTCGGGACCAACAATATTCCAATGCCACAAGGAGTCGCTAAAGCATGATGAGCAAAGTAAAGCCCCCCAGCCAAACCCTCCCCTAACCCGGACGACGCTGGGTCAATTGTGCGCCGCCCTATTGGACTCCCGGTCACGTCCGGTTGTGACACAGCCTGCGGTCGAACCCAGGTCTAGGAGGACAGACACCTTAAAACCATATTCCTTATGATTTACTTTTAGATTTTTTATTCAGTGTGTTTCTATGGGCTTAATGATCCATGGTATGACCATCTTAATGACCCCCCCCCTTCAGGATTAGACTTTTAGAGGTTACTAGAATTTAGCAATATAAGTCATTAGTCTATTCTTTAGAATTGCATTGTATTAATTGCATTCATTTTTGTTTCTAAATTGTAATTTTTTGAAAAAAGTACAGTATGAAGATAGGCTAAAACTGCTTCTCCAATAGAAATTCCCCATCACATTTGTAGGCACTGTCATGGCGGCGTTGGCTAGAAAAGCTCATGCGTAGAAACACTTCATCGGGTCTAACAGTCTGCGTATGTGCAGGCCCTCAAATCAAAGGCACTCCTTCAATATAAAGTTATTTTTGACAGAAAAATMTCCGTGTCAGTTTGTCACTTTCACGAGGTTGCAGTAATAACATGTTCAACTACTTAAGACATTGGCTCCAATCTAGGTTGTGCCTTCCTGATTTCAAGAAAATGAACAACTAAGGAATCATTTTTCACTTCTCTCATTGACTTCTCAAACCACAAAACCCAGCCCGGTCTGTTTGGTCTGTTTCGCAAGCGTTCCTGGAAGTGTCGCGATGTTGCACCTCTGGGTTTGGAAACTCTGTGGAGATATCGACCTAGCTACAGTAGGCTAGCCAAGACGAATGTTAAAGTCATTTTTTTGCATAATTTTTTTAAGACTGTCAATAGTAGCCAGTGTATTGCTAGTACTGTATGTTCACTATTGAAAGTTTACTTTTGTAAATCACTTTCCCTAAAATACATAAGCTCAGTGAGTAGATTGTTGGGCGCTTCTTTTTGGTCAGGACAGCTCACATGTGCTGTGTGAAGGTAGTTGTCGCACTCATTTGTTTAACCTGTCTTCGTGCTTGTCTCCACCCCCCCTCTAGGTGTCACCCATCTTCCCCATTATCCCCTGTGTATTTACACCTGTGTTCTCTGTTTGTCTGTTGCCAGTTRGTTTTGTTCGTAGAACCTACCAGCGTTTTGTTTCCCTGCTCCCGCCTGTTCCTTACTCCTGTTTTATAGTTTCCCTGTTCTGACCGTTCTGCCTGCCCTGATCCTGAGCCTGCCTGTCGTCCTGTACCTTTGCCCCTCTACTCTGGATTATACTCACAGACATAATTTTAACAATTTTAAAAACGTTTGTGTTTTCTATCCAACTCTACCAATTATATGCATATCCTAGCTTCTGGGCCTGAGTAGCAGGTAGTTTACTTTTGGCACGCTTTTCATCCGGACGTGAAAATACCGCCCCCTAGCCCGAAGAGGTTTTAAAGTAAATAGAAGTAAAATATCTAGCTAGCTAGTAACAAATTCAACAATGTCATTAGCAGCTAATAAGAAGCTAATATTAAACAAATGTGGTATCTAATATTAGGCTAATTCTCATGAACGAAAACAATATTAAAAGTATGATCAATTTCATCAACATCAACACCAGACGTAGCTAAATGTTAGCAATGGATCGTGGTGGTCCTGGATCATCATTGGTGTCTGTCCTGGGTCGTCATTCCCACTGTGGCGGATCTTCATATGACTCTGGTGGTCCTGGATCGTCATATGGATGTGTCGGTTCTGGAACGTCATATGTCTCATTCTCAATTATCAACTGACCATTTTTAATGTTTGCAAATCATTTGTCTATGTTTAGTTGACAGTTAATAGGTTGATTAGGATAGCAGTTATTGTTTACATAAATTAACCCATGTAAAAAAAACAAATTCTAGTTCAACCCATTTTTCAAGGAGAAAGTTGGTATGTCTGGTACAGTAAGTCTCCTTTGTATTTCAATGTCAAATGTAATGTGACATTTCATTTGGGAAGCACCCAAATAAATATATATTTTTCTATAAAACAGAGCTACAGAAATGATTGCGCCGGCAACTCCTACCACAGGACCCTTTCTTGTGAACTTTGGGGGATTTATTGTCCCTCAGTGGCCTGAACCGTGTACCTGACCAGGTTAATAAAGTCTGTCTTAATAGCCATTCAAGTATTTTCCAGTATTACATGAAAGAATAATCCTAATCTAAATAACACCACTTGTCACATCATTGTTAATGGACACATTCATGTAGAAGCAGAGTATGGCAAGTATGTGTGTTGCTTAGTGGCAATTCTGTCCCACCCTGGGAAAAACCTATGATCCGTTACTGTGGTGTCAGGTAAAGTACACAAATGCTTTACTTAATGTGCCCATCCTCTGTGCCCATGTACCGCATTTCCCACCCTGTGTTAAATTGCCTGAATGTATTTAAAGGTCAGATTGTCCAAACCGAACGGAAATCGCAACACGATGTGTTCCTGTCCTCTAAGCGAAGTGGTCAGACAGATTCGTACAGACTACAATCAGACCACAATCTGCGTGTCTAGACCTGACAGTTAAATGCAATCATTGTATTTGGTCAATAAAAGTCWGATTTTTATTAACCGAGGTGGTTAAGATTTACATGTAAATTGTACTAAAGTTTTCTGACATAACTATGTCAGGGAGATTAACAACTTCAGTCAGTGGAGTTTGTGTTTACATGGTTAACTTTCCCCCTCATGCTACATGCTACATGCTGACTCAAAACACACAATTTAAAAATGAGGCCCAGATCTTGTTCAGAACTAAATGGCTGGTAAAATAAAACTTTATTTAAATAGACCTGCTAATAACCAACGATGGCTCTCTACCAGACAAACCCATTTCATGCACGCTTCGACGATATCTTCCTGTCCGGGTTGACGCCCCCCTCGGGCTCGTGCCGTGGGGGAGATCTTCGTGGGCTATACTCAACCTTGTCTCAGGGTAGTAAGTTGGTGGTTTGAAGATATCCCTAGTGGTGTGGGGGCTGTGCTTGGCAAAGTGGGTGGGGTTATATCCTTCCTGTTTGGCCCTGTCCGGGGGTATCATCGGATGGGGCCACAGTGTCTCCTGACCCCTCCTGTCTCAGCCTCCAGCATTTATGCTGCGATAGTTTGTGTCAGTGGTCTAGGATCAGTCTATTATATCTGGAGTATTTCTCCTGTCTTATTCGGTGTCCTGTGTGAATTTAAGTATGCTTCCTCTAACTCTCTCTCTCTTTTCTCGGATGACCTGAGTCCTAGGACCATGCCTCAGGACTACCTGGTCTGATGACTCCTTGCTGTCCCCAGTCCACCTGCTGTCCCCAGTCCACCCCAGTCCACCTGCTGCCGCTCCAGTTTGAACTGTTCTGCCTGCGGCTATGGAACCCTGACCTGTTCACTGTGATTACTATTAATTGACCATGCTGGTCATTTATGAACATTTGAACATCTTGGCCATCTTCTGTTATAATTTCCACCCGGCACAACCTGAAGAGGAC
Source organism: Salvelinus sp. IW2-2015 (assembly GCF_002910315.2). Taxonomy (NCBI): domain Eukaryota; kingdom Metazoa; phylum Chordata; class Actinopteri; order Salmoniformes; family Salmonidae; genus Salvelinus; species Salvelinus sp. IW2-2015. Next base: position 22,972,449 of record NC_036865.1, on the reverse strand, counting down.
TGGCCACCCCTCAGAGCCTGGTTCCTCTCTAGGTTTCCTCCTAGGTTCCTGCCTTTCTAGGGAGTTTTTCCTAGCCACCATGCTTCTACATCTGCATTGCTTGCTGTTTGGGGTTTTTGGCTGGGTTTTTGTATAGCACTTTGACATCGGCTGATGTAAAAAGAGCTTTATAAATAAATGTGATTGATTGAAAACCATACCGTGCGTGAGGGCCCCCACGAACCAGAGGACTGGGTGATCTTGCTTTCTGAGGCCGACGTGAGTAAAGTCTTTAATCAGGTCAACACTTGCAAGGCGGTGGGGCTGGACCATATTCCAGGACACGTTCTCAGAGCATGCACAGTTCAGCTGGTAGGAATTTTCACTGTAATGTTCAACCTCTCCTTGTCCCAATCTATAATCCCCACATGTTTTAAGATGACTACCATAATTCGTGCCATAATTCGTGCTTCGTGCCACAATGACTACTACCCTGTAGCACTCACATCTGTAATCATGAAGTGCTTTGAAAGGCTGGTTATGCCACACATCAACTCCATCATCCAAGACACCCTAGTCCCACTCCAATATGTATARCGCCCCAACAGATCGACAGACGACACAATCTCAAATGCACTCCACACTGCCCTCACCCACCTAGATAAGAGGAATACCTATGTGAGAATACTGTTAATTGACTTCAGCTCACCGTTCCACACCATTATCCRCTCCAAGCTCGTCACCATGCTTAGGATCCTGGGACTGAACACCTCCCTCTGCAACTGGATCGTGGACTTCGTGACGGGCCAACCCCAAGTGGTGAGGGTAGGCAACATCACCTCCACTAAGCTGACCCTCAACACAGGGGCCCCACAGGGGTGTGTGCTTAGTATCCTCCTGTATTCCCTGTTCACCCACGACTGTGTGGCCGCTCACAACTCCAACACCATCATGCTGACGACACAACGTGGTAGGCCTGATCACCGGCAACAATGAGACAGCCAACAGGGAGGAGGTCAGTGACCTGGCAGTGTGGTGCTGGGAGAACAACCTCTCCCTCAACGTCAGTATGCTCAAGGAGCTGATCGTGGACTACAGGAAACGGGGGGAGCGAGAATGCCCCCATCCACGTCAATGGGTCTGTAGTGGAGCTGGTCGAGAACTTCAAGGTCCACACACACGCGCACAGTCGTAAAGAATGTGCGACAGCGCCTCTTCCCCATCAGGAAGTTGAAAAGGTTTGGCATGAGCCCTCAAAAAGTTTTACAGACCGTTGAGAGCATATTGACTGGCTGCATCACTGTTTGGTATGGTAACACCACCGCCCTCGATCACATGGCGCTACAGAATGTGGTGCGGACAGCCCAGTACATCATTGGGGCCGAGCTCCCTGACATCCAGTACATTATATCAGGTGGTGTGAAAGGAAGGCCCGGAAAATCGAATAGAGACTCCAGCCACCCAAGCTATAGACTGTTCTCTCTGCTCTCTCTGGCAAGTGGTACCGGTGCATCAAGTCTAACACCAAGAGGCTCGTGAACAGTTTCAATCCCCAAGCCATAAGGTTTCTAAATAGCTAACGAAATAGCTACACAGACTATTTTTGCACTGTCTCTAGGCACACTAAAAAGGACTCTAAACACTCACACACATTGACAGTCCAAGACACACATAACATACACACACATGTGTACTGATTCCACATTAACGCACACACATAATCTTAATGTATTCTGCTGCTACTCTGTTTATCATATATCATAATGCCTAGTCACTTTAACCCCATACATATCTACCTCTATCACTCCAGTATTTACACATTGCAAATATAGTACTGGAACTGACCCTTTATATAGTGTGCTTACTTACTTTATCATGTTCTTCTTATTTATTATTTTTTTGTTTTACCTTGTTATTTTTTGTGCTACATTGATTACTGCATTGTTGGGTTTAGAGCTTGCAAGAAAGGTATTTCACTGTACTTGTGCATGTGACATTAAAACTCGAAACGAATCTTTCTGTGCTTTCAGAATCATCCTGTTGCAAATGTTTCTTGCGCAGCATACCACAAAGTATTCTCTATTGTTCAAATCACCGTGTCGTTGGGTCCTAGACCATGAGTGTGTTTGAAGTATGGTGTCGGGTTTCGCTTTGAAAAAAATCCATTCTTCAATTTGACTTACTAGTTCATGTCATATTCTTCGGAAATTACCATACTTTTGGGACTGTGGATCATGGCCATTGTGGTGACTAAATGTAATCTGTACAATAACTTTGTAACCCAATCAGTCTTTACTTCCCACCTGTGGCTCTTTGACTGCATTTGAAAGTCTTTGCCAGACCGCACGCAACGGAAAAAATAGTATCTCCCAGACATGTGCCGACACGTGCCCATAATATTAGCTTCTTGTTATCTTTTTAGCAAGGTTTTTAGCACGCTAGCTAACTATTTCAAACAAATCAAATTGTCACATGTGCCGAATACAACATCCTTACCTTGAAATGCTTACTTACAAGACCTTAACCAACAATGCACTTTTAATAACATTTTGTTAAGAAAATATTTACTAAATAAATAAATAAAATACAAAAAGTAACAATAAAATAACAATAATGAGGCTATATACGGGGGGTACCAGTACCGAGTCAATGTGCGATTAGTCAAGTTAATTTGTACATGTAGGTAGGGGTAAAGTGACTATGCATAGATAATAAACAGTGAGTAGCAGCTGTGTAAAAACAGAGGGGGGGGGGGGGGGTCCTGGATGGCAGGAAGCTTGGCCCCAGTGATATACTGGGCCATACGCACTATCCTCTGTAGCTCCTTACGGTCGAATGCCGAGCAGTTGCCATACCATGCGGTGACGCAATCTGTGGATCTGTTGGGGCGGTATGCAAATTGGAGTGGGTCTAGGTTTCTGGGAATGATGGTGTTGAGGTGAGCCATGACCAGCCTTTCAAAGCACTTCATGGCTATGGACGTGAGTGCTACGGGGCGGTAGTCATTTAGGCAGGCTACCTTCGCTTTCCTGGGCACAGGGACAATGGTGGTCTGCTTGAAACATGTAGGTATTACAGACTCGGTCAGGGAGAGGTTGAAAATGTCAGTGAAGACATTTTACACGTCCTGGTAGTACACGTCCTGGTAATCCGTCTGGCCCCACGGCCTTGTGAATGTTGACTTGTTTAAAGGTCTTTCACACATCGGCTATGGAGAGCGTGATCACACAGTCGTCCGGAACAGCTGGTGCTTTCATGCATGCTTCAGTGTTGCTTGTCTCGAAGCTAGCATAAAAGGCCTTTAGCCTGTCTGGTAGGCTCACGTCCCTGGGCAGCTCGCGGCTGGGTTTCCCTCAGTAGTCCGTAATAGTTTGCAAGTCCTGCCACATCCAACGGTTTGATGGTTCGTCTGAGGGAATAGCAGGATTTCTTATAAGCGTCTTTGCTTATGGCCTTATACAGTTCTTTGAGTGTGGTCTTAGTGCAAGCGTCGTTTTGTGGTGGTAAATAGACGGCTACGAAAAATATATCATGGTAGATAGTGTGGTCTACAGCTTATCATGAGGTACTCTATCTCAGGCGAGCAATACCTTGAGACTACCTTAAGCCGTTAACTATCTGACAACTTCAACAATAATCATCCAAATGTATTATCAGCTAATAAAAAGCATGGCCAGGCACTTCAATCCTAACTAACTTTAATGCTAGTTAGCTAAATGTTCTCTCCATTACTTTTTATCTAGTTAGCTTGCTTGATGCTATCTTAAAGCTAATCCATGTAATAGAACAATACCAAGCAAAACACATTTTCAACAAGGTGCCATACGTGTAATGTTTTGAGTCATGGAGATGGAAAATGATAATAAAATGTTTCTACCTTTTGAAAAGCAGTGCGAACAATGCTGCTGTTGTTGCTAGATAGGCAGGATTTTGCTTTAGCACGGCGGAGCAAGCGGGACTATGCACGCACGTTGATGTCACAACGTCGCACAATGATCTGATTGGTTGATGAAGTTGTTGGTCCAATGGCAACATAATAAAGACAATCCTGGAATGTGTCCTAAATCATGATGTGCTTTCTCCTCCATTCAAATGTTATTATCTTCTCTCCCCTGGTGCTAAAGGCCCCTTGTGAAGGAGAAAGTGGGTTGCAGGTGGTCGCTAGGGGAAACGAAAATGACACCAATCTCAGTTCTATTCCACTATCTTAATTGTGAAAAGAAATGTGTGTAGTTTAATGTGGGCTAATATTCTAAACGCACAGGTAACCATCATAGGCTTCCACTCTGCTTCTTTTAACTTTTAAACCTGGTCCCCAGGTACTAGCAAATAGCCCGAGACCCTCAGATCTGGCTCCTTCTTAATTCTGTCTCATTTCACCCCAGCATGATCTGTCTAAGTACTGAAGAATGGTGGCTGTCAGAGTTCCTTCATCGGAGATTAGGTAAATGTCCCAATTTTTTTCTGTGATTAAGCCGTTCTCCGCTGCGGGCTGGAAATGTATCTGGCCCATTCTCTCAGTGTGAACTTCCCTCATCCACCCAATAAAACTTCCTCTATATCTCTTCCCCAAAACTTGGGACAACTTCAGTGAAAGTTGTTTTGTGTGAAAGTATAGGCCTATATTATTGTTCTAATATCTTATTTTCCCAAGGTTTTGAGTCTGTTGTGAGCAGCACATCAAAGACATCCTGAAGCTTTGGCTTTGAATTGATGCAATTATGAACATCAGAGAATGGCATCATCCCATTTCTGAATGAGGCTTTTTAAAGAGAACAATACAATAATGTGGTTGTGTTCTCTCACAACTTGTTCACAATGAGTTCACAATGACGAACATTTCAATAGGCCCCTTGTCAGATACAGACGTTATTACGTTATTCAAATTATCTGCAAAAAACGGCAGTGGTGGTTAAGCTAACRAAGGGAAATAATGTAATATCAAGGCTAAGCGAACCCCATTGGGTTCCTGTATATTTCTCCTTTAAATATTGTAGTTCACTGGAATAGTTGTCAGGGCAGCATTAGAAGCATGAAAAACCTTTTCCAATCAATACTCCCATCTGTAGGCCTGTAGGCTTGAACTAAAGGTCTGAACATATTCTCCTTCTACTGCACTAAAGAAAAGCACTGCATACAGTACTATAGTGGAGCACCATATATCACCACAAATACAAATGGATTTTCTTTTAAAGTCAGCCAGGGTGTGTGAGGTGGGAGCACATAAGACAGGACTGTTTGTTTGGTTGGCAAAGGTGAAGGCTTAGCTACGTTCAATACACATGAACAGCACACATTGCTACTGGCTGTGGAGCTATAGTATTATGAAAGCACAACAACAACCGATACACATCTGTACCGGTAATTCATTTCTCTCTTCTAGTTCTCATTTTGAGATGAGTGCAAACTGCATTTTAGGAAACTGTGTGGGTGTTTATTCTAGGGATGTTTAGTACGAGTTCTCTGAGTAAATGTGTATCTGTTCTAATCTAACTCTATAAACCCGTTGGGACACGGGGAGAATGAGGCGCATTTGTAAACATGAATAAACCTGAGAGATATCTATCCCAAAGGATTAGAATCTTCAGTGAAGGAAAACAAAACCTCAAACAAAGAAGAACAGAGCAGCTGGTAGAAAATGGAAGTGTTTACTACAGGTTGGCCCCACTTCAATCTCACGCTATTCCCTAAAACCTGCTAATAACATTCCTATAAATGCTACCGAGGACAGCTATGTAGATTTGATGTTACCCTGGTGTGATTGTGTGTTCACATATAGATCAATGGTGAATGGTGGTTTTACCTGTAGCCTGCTGTAAGCCTATTTCCTATTTCATCCGGTTGACGTGTTGCAGGTCCATTGTTGACTATTACACCTTGCTGTCTGACTTCCAGTTGAAGATATGGAAGGACCGCTGGATGCAGTATGAAATGTGGTGTAGCATGTCAGAGAGCACACAGCTCCAGCTTGGTCGACCTTGCTCTTTAGTGATACAATCTGAAGGTTGATTCCTTAACATTCTTATCTGCCATGGGATCTGCAACAGTCAGACATACTGCACACACATTACGATGGCATTTCTTCAAGCGATAAATGTCCCTGTGAGAGCATCCTCAGTGGTGTCAATAACAATCGGATGCATCCGATTTTCAGGGAAAATGGAAAGAGAGCCTATGAAGCATGTCACGATCGTTATAGTGAGTGGACCAAGATGCAGCGTGGTATGGTTCCATCCTCTTCATTAGGAAGTGAAACTCAAAGAAAACAATAAATCGCAAAACGAAACGTGAAGCTACTATAGTGCTCACAGGCAACTATACATAGTCAAGATCCCACAAAGGGGAAATGGCTGCCTAAATATGATCCCCAATCAGAGACAACGATAAACAGCTGCCTCTGATTGGGAACCATACCAGGCCAACATAGAAATATAATCACCTAGATGACCCACCCTAGTCACACCCTGACCTAACCAAAATAGAGAATAAAAAGCTCTCTATGGTCAGGGCGTGACAAAGCACTTACGCTTTTTGACTTTAATAAGGCGACACTCCATCTTAACTCCTCCACATTTACTGGATTGGTTGAACAGTGCAGAAGAGAACCTCACCCGACAGTTTTTTTCCTTCCCGCCAGGACCAGGGTTACCGTGCTACGTTAGGTTACCGTGAGAGAAGACATTTCAGAGCACCTGCAATATATTCTGCCTCTGCTTTAGAAACTGCCATGCACATCCCGCTCCACGTCCAAAGCAATACAGTTCAATTTGAGAGCCGGCAGAACAGCGCCGCTGTTGTCAACAGAAGGTGAAGGGTCAGTCAGTGTCTGCTATGAGTGGTGAGGAGTAGGGAGTAGGCGTCTCTCTCAGTACATTCGCTACCCATTTCAGCGACACAGCTCTCCGGTTCAGTGATTTTGAGTCCACTGCATTTGACATTTTTCTTTACTGTAAAGAAAATGAAAGCAGTGTTATGGTGGCAGGTAGCCTAGCGGTTAAGAGCGTTGGGCCAGTAACCGAAAGGTTGCTGGTTTGAATCCTGAGCTGTCTAGGTGAAATAACAGCATCTGCTAAATGAGTAAAACAAAACATTATATCAGAGTCTATAAGTACCGTAGCAACCTATTACTGTTAGGAAATGGCAAACGCTCTTTTCATATTCTAAAGGCCTCTATTTCTGAGTCCCCCCCCTCCCCCCCACAGCCTCTAACATCGTGTGTCTGGACTGAGGAGCCATATAATATGATGTAGGCGTGTGTGCGCAGCTTAATATGTGCGCGTGTGTGGGTTCGAGTGTATATCCGATATAATGAGATAGCCTTTCGGGTCCTTTCCATCAGCCAATCAGGGTCACTGCCGGTACCCTGTGTCGTCGGAAATCAGAAATAGCCCATCTCCTCATCTCCTTCATCTCTACATCTCCATCTCCATTCACGGCGGTGGGCATCTCTGCACATGACAGCACACAGCTGGGAGTGAAGTCTACATCCAGATCTCACCCCCCCTCTCTCTGTAGCTCACCATCTCTCAGTCCTGTCCTTTATTAGGACTTATAATGAATCATAAAGATTTGTATTACCAAGACCTTAATCGCCTATGTCATAGATTGCTGTTCTTCCAGTAGTGTAGGCACACCTGACCGAAGATAGTGAGAGATTCACAGCCTCAGCTAGAGAGAGGCTAACAAAGACAATTATTAGACCACAGAGGGAGACAGTCAGGACCGCTGCCAAGTCTGACAATTAATTGGGAATTAACTTATGGCAAGGAAGCAGGCTAATTTCCTGTCGTACCGGTGCTTGTAAACCGATGCTTTTTGTTTGAATTCTACTGTATCAGAACGATCTCTCTGCGCAGAAATTCTTCCTTTGTTTCTGATAAGTTCCTCAGCAGGTGACCTCCAGCAAAAGCCTTTGCAGAACTTTGACATGTTGAGGTCTCAGTGTTTGTGACGGAGTCCCCTAGGGGCTGGAGGAGTGTCCTGCAGCAGTGTCTAGATCGGTGACAGACTCTCCCAGTGGCGGTGACACCCCCTGCTCCACTCCGCTCCTCACGGACACACTGTGCACATTAGACTGCTGACATTGGGGCCTTGTAGCAGTCCAATGATGCACCACACAGCCCTTCGTGAAGGCACATTGCAGTTCTAACAGGGGGGCTTAAGCGATGGTGACCCCTGCTCTATCTGTGGTGGTTTGTATTAAACAGGGGAAGTAGGAAGTATCTGTTTCCCTATTTCACTGAGATGCTTCCTGACGGCCACAGTTAGACTGAGATGCTTCCTGACGGCCACAGTTAAACTAAATTCCACAGTTAGACTGAGATGCTTCCTGATGGCCACCGTTAGACTGAGATGCTTCCTGACGGCCACCGTTAGACTGAGATGCTTCCTGACGGCCACCGTTAGACTGAGATGCTTCCTGACGACGCCACAGTTAGACTGAGATGCTTCCTGACGGCCACCGTTAGACTGAGATGACTTCCTGACGGCCACATGTTAGACTGAGATGCTTCCTGACGGCACAGTTAGACTGAGAGTGCTTCCTGACGGCACAGTTAGACTGAGATGCTTCCTGACGGCCACAGTTAGACTTAGGTGCTTCCTGACGGCTACAGTTAGACTGAGATGCTTCCTGACGGCCACAGTTAGACTTAGGTGCTTCCTGACGGCTACAGTTAGACTGAGATGCTTCCTGACGGCCACAGTTAGACTTAGGTGCTTCCTGATGGCTACAGTTAGACTGAGATGCTTCCTGATGGCCACAGTTAGGCCTCCCTGGGCTGCTGGTATGTCAAGGCCGTCATTGAGATGCAAGCTGCAGGTTCACAGCCAAACAGGGTGAGACAATCCCATCCGTACTTTTGGAAAGACGTGAACTAAGCACATCTAAAATCATGCATTACTGTGAGAAATGCTGTCCTAGTGTACTGAATAAAAGTCTGTTCATAATGAACTGTGAGACAGCTGAGCCATGGATGACATGGATGTCATCCATCCAGGGGGCTGGTGGCACCTTCATTTGGGAGGGTGGCCTCATAGTAAAGCTGGAACAGGATGAATAGAACAGTATCTAACATATCAAATGCATAGTTTCTAGGTGTTTGATACCATTCCATTCACCCCATTCCAGCCATTATTATGAGCCGTCCTCCCCTCACCAGCCTCCTGTGATGCCATTATACACTATTCATCATTCACTATTCTTTAAAGCCACCTCAACAGATAATCTTAGAACTGTATTAGTGTTGAATGAAATGAAATGTCTGCATGGAACTCACAGCATAGAGCTCCAGATGTAATGAACACGAGACAGAGAGTTGGTATCAAGCGCAGGGTGCAGCAGGGTGCAYCAGGAGTTTAATGTAAAGGACCACAGGAGGAGACAGGTAGCTGGGTCCAGGGGCAGGCAGCAGGTCATACACAGGGGTTCCAAAAGGCAATAGTACAGGCAGGGAAAAGGCTAGTAACGTCGTCCGGGAGATCAAGCAATAGGTTGATAACAGGAAATCCAATAGGCTAAGGTACAGGCAGGGAATAGGCAAAAGGCGTTGTTTATTTTATCTTTATTTAACTAGGCAAGTCAGTTAAGAACAAAGTCTTATTTTCAACGACAGCCTAGGAATAGTGGGTTAACTGCCTTGTTCAGYGGCAGAYGGACAGATGTATACCTTGTCAGCTCAGGGATTCAATCTTGCAACCTTTTGGTTACTAGTCCAACGCTCTAACCACTAGGATACCTGCCGCCCCTGCTGTTGCTAGTGAGGTAGGGGGAAATTATCATACACGGGAGGAACAATCACGGGAAAACCAGCGCTCCGAAGAGAAGTGTGTCAAAAAACAAACAATGCCTCACAGTGATGGGGTGCAAAGAACTGAACTAAATAGTGTGTGATAATGACATACAGGTGTCAGAACAGGTGATCAGAATTCGGGTGATTGGGATCTGGAAAGTGAGCTGCGTTCAGGGGATCCACGTGTATGAGAGTGTGTAATATTTTGTTGCTGAGAATTTTCATACACATCAGGAAATGTAAAACTTGTAGTGTATTTGAGGTTTAAAAAGGCTTCTATAGTTTGTAATTTCCACTTTGAAATTTCYGKCTTSACTTTATCAACCGCTACAAAAATAACCATGAACATAATCCACATAATAATTCACATTTCCTGTTGCTGCATGATTTTTCCTTGTGGACTACAGGAAAAAGAGGACCAAGCACGCCCCCATTGTCATCGACGGGGATGTAGTGGAGCAGGTTGAGAGCTTCAAGTTCCTTGGTGTCCACATCACCAACAAACTAACACGGTCCAAGCACACCAAGACAGTCGTGAAGAGGGCATGACAAAAACCTATTCTCCCTCAGGAGACTGAAAAGATTTGGCATGGGTCCTTAGATCCTCAAAAGGTTCTACAGCTGCACCATCGAGAGCATCCTGACTGGTTMCATCACTGCCTGGTATGGCAAATGCTCGGCCTCCGACCGCAAGGCACTACAGAAGGTAGCGCGTATGGCCCAGTACATCACTGGGGCCAAGCTTCCTGCCATCCAGGATGTCTACAACAGGCGGTGTCAGAGGAAGGCCCATAGACTGTTCTCTCTGCTATAGCACTGCAAGCGGTACCATCTAGGTGCAAGAGGCTTCTAAACAGCTTCTACGCCCAAGCCATAAACAGCTTCTACCCCACCCTCTTTTACACTGCTGCTACACTCTGTTGTTATCATCTATGCATAGTCACTTTAATAACTCTACCTACATGTCCATATTACCTCAACTAACCGTTGCCTCCGCACAATGACTCTGTACCTGTAKAATTTGATTTGATTTGATTATTTTCCTTATGTAGCAAACTGGCTCAAATTAAGATCCTACGTCTGTAGAAATGGAGGTAGATTAGAATCGACCATGAGACTGCAGACATCTTCACACATTTAATATTGCATATGACCTTGGGTGAATATCATCCTTGTCTGTAATCTCAGCAGTGTTTCCCATTCTTCTTTCAAAATGTTGTAAATGACAGCTACTGACTTTCTCCTCTGTTCCCCTAGATTGCTTTCTGTATAGATGTTGAATAATTAATGAATGTTTACTTTCAGACACCACTGGAACTATTGATGTGAGGTAAATTGCTGTTGATAGACGTTGGCAAAAGCTCCAAAAGCTCTCTATATAAATCACTACGTCGTCAACAACATAGATAATTAAGCTTTAAGTGTAATATCTCAGGGGCTGCTGCACACAAACAAGTAGACGCACTGCGCTTCAATCCAAACCAATGGCATGTCTCAACACTTTCACAAAGATAAAAGAGCTGAGCTACAGTATCTATCAACTCAAACATCGCCAAGAATCTTTCTTTTCCCCCGTTTCAACACAGACAAGTGATGACTCTAATAAACACAAAACCTCTAAACCTCAATGCAAAACCAGCACTAACAGTGTAACATTGCAAGGAGCCTTGATTCAAACCAACACAATTCATGTCTTTCTTTGACAGTAGTGCTTTACTTCCTCTCATGTCGGCAGGCAGAGCAAATGGAAAGGCTCTCTGTGTGACATCAAACGAAAATCCCTGAGTGTGTTTGTTGTCTCAACACTTTAGACAGAGTTTATAAGMCACATGCACATTGTTGCGGATGTGAATGCAGGCGACAGTGAAAATCTTGAACTCCAACAGTGCAGGTCAAAGGGAAGTGAAGGAAAGCTACGGAGAAGCAGAGGGGAGAGGATGTGAAAGCCCCACCTGTTTTGAGCCTCACATTTTATGCATGCTATTTTGGCATTAATACGTGTCACATATCAGTTTGCAAACAATGTAAAAAATTATATATCATTGAGTTAATAAAGCCGCATACAAAATGCAGGTGTTTCAGCATAGCTCAGTTCTTTCTGTGGTGGTGGGGAAAATACGGAGTGTTGCGCCGTGATTGGCTTAGTGTTCTGTAACTCATTGGGACACTACGTCACCGCCAAGTCTAAGGGTAGAGCTAGAAAATTCAACCCCCTTGGGTGCTACCATAGACTTACATTAGAAGTGRATTTCCAAGAAGGCTCAAGGTAATTGGCCACAGATAAAAGGATGTCAAATCACATCATATCACAGTAGCTTTGATTGGACTGATCATGTCAACATCATACTTTCAAAARCTTAGCTATCATCTTAGTRATCATCATGAATTAAGTCGACAATGTACTGGCAAATCTTTTTTAATCCTAGTCCTTTTTAATACTTGGGGCGGCAGGTAACCTAGTGGTTAGAGCGTTGGGCCTGTAACTGAAAGGTTGCTAGATCGAATCCCTGAGCTGCCAAGGTACAGATGTGTCATTTTGTCGCTGAAAAAGGCAGTTAACCCACTGTTCCTAGGCCATCATTGTCAATAAGAATTTGTTCTTAACTGACTAGCCTAGTTAAATAAATAAATATGAAGAGAAATTATAGATCAAATGTATCGGTGCTCATCAGCAATTGGACACCAGGCTTCACAACAAGTTGGAAATCGCAAATTCAACAATGGAAAGAATCAGTGCAAGAATTGCAAAGCAATCATTAGCCTGCTATTCAGTGAAGTGTGGTTCTAAGATTAAGGGTCTCTTTTCTTAGTTTAAAATTATAAACATTCAACATRGGCCGTGCTGTCAATGAAGCATGATTTGTGACTCGCTCAAAACAACTTGAGGATCACTGACGTCATCCTGATTCTCAGTTTTTTGTTGTTGTTGGGGTTCCCAGTTGTCTTGAAAGCAARATAAATCCAGAGAATGACAAAGTTTAATGACAAAACTTGCCCACAAAGGACAGCTGTGCCACCTTCCTGTTCAAGTGAGCACGGTACAATAAGGTGGTCCAAAAATGTCTTGTATGCTGCTACATYAATTAGGTAGTATGCCAGGGAGATYTGTATACTGTAGCTAAGAAAGTAATACTAAGTGTATGTTGTGTAGTAAGCTGTTAGTAGCCCATGTGCCTCACCCTAATAATTTGGTCTATTTTCACCTCTTTATTTATCCTACGGTTCTGACTTGGTGTACAGGGAGAATACTGTGAGAGCGGCCCATGTTCTGAATTCTGTTGCTGTACATTTCAAAAGTGCTGAGCAAGTAGTTATATTGACTACGTATGTTGTACAGTAGCTCGCTCATTGACTTAATCGAAATTACAGATTGCCTCTTATCCGCTTCTCGTCCCCTTATGCCATAGTTTGTACATCTCAATTGTCAGTAGAAACCACATTTGTTTAAGCAAGTCAGCCATATCAGCTATGTTTTTTMAAAAGGCAGTAAATGAGGCTGAATGAACTGTTTCGCTGCCAGACAAGGCTCCGCTGAGAGCCAGGTGTAGCAGTGGTAAGGTGTTGGGAATGCTGTTGGGACTCTGCATTTGGGACAGCTTTATGTAGGCCCTAACAGTTTGTGAGCGCCGTTTGTCACCGTTATAGTGCAATTCATGTATTGTTTCGTGTTGTGTTGTGTAGTGGCTTTGCTGGCATTAATCCCAAAAATGTGTTGTTTTGCCCCACCAAGATTTACATTCTAAAATTGCAACTGGAAAGGAGAAGTGAAAGTCCAAAAATACCTGAGGAGTGCCCTAACCGCTGTAGCCCCCCCCCTCTCTCTCTCTCTTCTGTGGACTTTCACACTCTTCCCATCCTCTTCTCATCGCTTCTCTCCTCTACTCTTCCTCCTTACATATTTCCCTTCTGTTTCTCTGTAGCATCTCCCCACCTGGCTTCACTTTCTCTCTTCCCTCTGTTTCTCTGTAGCATTCCTCCCCACCTGGCTTCACTTCTTCTTCTTCCCTCTGTTTCTCTGTAGCATTCCTCCCCACCTGGCTTCACTTCTTCTTCCTTCTGTTTCTTCGTAGCTTTCCTCCCCACCAGGATTCACTTCTTCTTCTCCTGGCCGTCTTCACCACCTTGTCATTCCTAAAGACAGCCTAGAGACTTCTGACTACCTGACAGACCTTAGGTTGACATTCACTCAATGAGCCATTGCAGGGTTCTGAAATGTACTAAGATTATGTAACCGWATGATGAATAACTATCTGCTGAAAACTTACCAACCTGCATCTCTTTGCATTTTAGTGCACCAGGCAGTGATGGTTCTATCCTGTGATGGCCTATGCTCATGTTGGTGCTAGCGGGGGGCTCCAGACAAGCTATAGGTCAAGTAGACATGGACTGACTACTGAAGTATTGAATCCTGAATGACAGTCATGGCCCCTCTGTAGATTACATTGGCTTTTCATGTTAGCATTTTATTAGAAATGTAACAGCTAAACTGTGTCAGGCAATACATGATGAAAAGATTACCGTAATTTAACCAACCAAAGAAATGATGCCTATTGCTCCATCATACATAATCTATAGGTGTTGGTTATGGAATGTGGTTATTTTGAGGTACTGTCTAGGACCGAGGTCTTAACATCAAGAGATGGTTGTATTGTTGAGAGTCATTTGACACACATCAGTTCATATGCCACACTTTAAGAACGTTCAGAGATTGGTTAAATCCTTCGAACATGCAATACCAACTCTATGTGCACACTCTATTTGCACATCTCAAAAGGTGCTATCTAGAACCTAAAAAGGTTCTTTGGCTGTCCCCATAGTAGAACCCTTTGAAGATGTCACACCCTGATCTGTTTCACCTGTCCTTGTGATTGTCTCCACCCCCCTCCAGCTGTCYCCCATCTTCCCCATTATCCCCTGGTATTTATACCTGTGTTCTTTGTTTGTCCGTTGCCAGTTCATCTTGTTTGTCAAGTKAACCAGCGTTTTATTCTCAGCTCTTGCTTTTRCCAGTCTCTCCTTTTTCTCGCCCTCCTGGTTTTGATCCTTGCCTGTCCTGACTCTGAGCCCGCCTGCCTGACCACTCCGTCTGCCCCGACCCTGAGCCTGCCTGCCGACCTGTACCTTTGCCCCACCTCTGGATTGCTGACCTCTGCTTACCCTGACCCTGAGCCTGCCTGCCATCCGGTACCGTTGCCCCACCTCCGATTTACTGACCCCTGCCTGCCTTGACCTGTCTATTGCRTGCCCCTGTTGGATTATTAAACCGTTGTCAATTCGACGTGTCTGCATCTGGGTCTTACCTTGATTCTTGATAGTACGAACTGGCCATGATGGACCCAGCAGACCCGGGCCAGCTGACGTGAGCCAGATTCTCCTGGCTCCAGCAACATAATCCRCTCATTAACTGGTCTACTTGCGGAGCCCGTTCTGCCACGCCCATTGSCTGAAGTCAGCACAACCMGCCCCAGGACATCTTCCTGGGAGCTCAGGAGTTGCCCCGGACCTCTCCGCCATTCCCGCAGAGTACCAGGACCTCCGGGAGGTTTTCAGCAAGGCCCGGGCCACTTCGCTCCCGCTGCACCGACCTTATGACGGCGGGATTGACCTTCTCCCTAGCACGACTCCACCCCAGGGATGACTGTACTCTCTGTCGGGACCAGAGACCAAGGCGATGGAGACCTACATTGGGGATTCCCTTACTGAAGGATTCATCCATCCTTCTTCTTCTTATCCCACCGGCATAAGAAGGAGAAGAAGGACAAGACCCTGCACCCGTGCATCGACTGCCGGGGTCTCAACGACATAATGTTGAAGAACCGCTACCACTCATCTCCTCGGCCTTCGAGCCGCTCCAGGGGGCCACCGTGTTTTCTAAGCTGGATCTACAGAACGCATACCCCCTGGTGCGGCTACGGGAAGGGGACGAGTGGAAGACCGCCTTCAACACGGCCAGCGGTCACTACGAGTATCTGGTCATGCCATTTGGCTTTACCAATGTCCCTGCTGTGTTCCAGGCTCTGGTCAATGATGTTCTCTGTGACATGTTGAACCGGTTCGTCTTTGTCTACCTAGATGACATCCTCATCTTCTCCTGTTCCACTCAAGAACATGTGCTCCACATCCGACAGGCTCTTCAATGTCTCCTGGAGAACCAGCTGTATGTAAAAGCAGAGAAGTGCGAGTTCCATCGTTCCACCATCCCTTTTCTGGGTTTCATCATCGCCGCAGGGAGTGTGCAAATGGATCCCAGGATAGTGAAAGCAGTGGGTGCAGCTGAAAAGCTTCCTGGGGTTCACCAACTTCTATTGCCGCTTTATCCGGGGTTACAACTCCCTGGCTTCCCCCCTGTCCGCACTCACCTCGCCCACTCTGGACCCTTTCCGTCAGTTCGTGGTGGAGGCCGATGCTTCTGATGTCGGAGTGGGGGCGGTCCTGTCCCAGCGTTCTATTGCCTGGCCCTGTTGGAATATTAAACCATTGTCAATTCGACGTGTCTGCTTCTGGGTCATACCTTGATTCCTGATAGAAGAATCCTTTTTGGTTCTAGGTATGTGAAAACCCTTTCCATTGAAGCCAAAAGGATTCTACCTGGAACCAAAACGGGTTCTACCTGGAGCCAAGAAGGGTTATCCTATGGAGACAGCAGTAAAACCCTTTTGGAACACTTTTTTTCTAAGAGTGCAGTACTTAAAAACCTGGTGCTTGTTTGTCGGAAGCACTAGCCTATATTTTATACTCTAGCCTATATTTTATACACGAGACTATATTTTATACACTGGTCTATATTTTACTTCATGTTGAATATGGCTGTCTGACTTATATTCAATTCACTGTCATAATATTACCCTGAATAGTGTCAGTGCCTGTCAAGTACACCAAGGCCCTACTACTGTATGTCCTGTTGTGTGACTTTTATAATCTTGTTTTCATACGTGCGTCTGTGATGTCCTAGTAAACACAGAGGCCATTTTTCTGTGATGCTTAGATTCTGCAGGTAAAGCTAGAAACAAGGAAGTGGGATGCCTCTCACATGTCTTTGACAAGCAGACAAGGAAGTCTTTGAAAAGCTATTAAATGTCTTCTTTCTTTGACGCTATAGTTGTATGCCTTTTAAAGTGGTTATATTCGTAGAACAGAGCACCAGCCACGTTAGAAAGGATGACACAGTTTTACACTGCCACCTCAGGTGCCATCTCCCGCATAGTTAAGTGTTTTTGCATCGCAGGGGGAAAGTGCATTCATTTAAAGCAGACATAACAGGCTCCCTATGCATTGTAAGTACCAATAATGTGGAATTTCTGTTCAAATTAGTTCTCAAAAGACGGATTCAGAGATTTGATTTTGAATTAAGAACATAAGGAAAAACAGGGGGGGTGGGCGGGGGTTGGCAYCACCACCCTGACTCTTCAGCTTGGAGAGGATGCTGTAGACTGTGAGATATGAAGGTCACTAAATTCACATCCAAAGACCCATATCTCTGGCAGAATGTCAAACAGTTTGACTGTTCTGGTTTCCTCCAAGTGACGTAGTGTKATCTCCCACTCCAACCAATACAGGACTGACTGTCTTTCACTTCCTCATACTTTTTCTCATGAGCACATGCACACACACATATACACTGAGTGTAAAAAACATTAG
This sequence comes from Salvelinus sp. IW2-2015, assembly GCF_002910315.2. Classification (NCBI taxonomy): domain Eukaryota; kingdom Metazoa; phylum Chordata; class Actinopteri; order Salmoniformes; family Salmonidae; genus Salvelinus; species Salvelinus sp. IW2-2015. Next base: position 22,955,041 of record NC_036865.1, on the reverse strand, counting down.
GAACACCTTCCTAATATTGAGTTGCACCCTGTTTTGCCCTCACAATAGCCTCAATTTGTTGGGGCATGGACTCTACAAGGTGTCAAAAGCGTTCCACAGAGATGCTGGCCCATGTTGACTTCAATGCTTCCCACAGGTGTGTCAAGTTGGCTGGATGTCTTTTAGGTGGTGGACCATTCTTGATACACATGGGAAAATGTTGAGCGTGAAAAACCCAGCAGTGTTGCAGTTCTTGACACATTCAAACCAGTCCGCCTGGCACCTACTACCATACCCTGTTCAAAGGCACTTACGGTAAATATTTTGTCTTGCCCATTCACCTTCAGAATGGCACACAAACACAATCCATATCTCAATTGTCTCAAGGCTTAAAAATCCTTCTTTAACCTGTCTCCTCCACTTCATCTACACTGATTGAGGGGGYTTTAACAAGTGACAATAAGGGATCGTAGCTTTCAGCTGGATTCATCTGGTCAGTCTATGTCATACAATCACATACAAAGATGAATTCCTTTATTCATAAACACTCAACTGGTTGCAGCTCTGAGTGCATCACATCCCCATTCTTCATCCTTCCTTGCGTCTGACACAAACATATTATGATTGACAATCTCTGCATAGAGGCCTGTGGGCTCTAAAAGCAGCCCAACCTCGGACTCACAATGTGGAATTTATGCTCAAATCTGGGTGCATCTAGCCTCTSTCAGCAGGTACACACAGCAGACTGGATATACCAGCCCATTTCTCAGTATAAGAGCTTTGCCTTAGTGGGACTCTGGGAATGGAAATGTAGGAGATCTCAGTCTGACAGCTTTATGGTGTTCCTCTCTCAGCCTCCAGCGCATCCATAGTGAGGTGTAGGCCTTGGAAAATAACGAAACCATCTGCCTTCCAATGAAAAGACATTCTGATGGACTTTATCATCTGTCTGACATGCACCAGGTGTCTTCAACCAAGCAGAGAGCTTTTGCTGAAAATCTGCGAGGGCCAATGCCTTGCATATAGAGTAGACTTTGCTTAGACTTACTTCGAGAATATAACAAAAACTTGTAATTTTTCCTTTCAACCGCTGTATATCACAACGGCAGCCGTGATGACCCCTGTGATGACCCCTGTGCGGAGAGTTGGACCCAAAACCTAATCTGGACATGTCTGCAGCGATTAGCTTGTAAATGTCACCACCTTTGTTGTGGCTGAAGGATGTCATGCAGAACGTTCTCTGGCTGTTCTGAGGAGGATACTGTCCCCTCTTTGTGTTCATAACAAACAAAGGTTGAATTTAAATAGGACACGTTGCACCTGACCAGAGCATGTGCAGCTGTTGCCTGTCACAGTGGTACTCTTTTTTCTACATCCCTTTATTGATGCTCCTTGCTATTTTTGGCACCGATACCCCAAAAGAGTCAGTTTATATTTAAACTATGGCCTTAATTGTGGTACAGTAGTTCAGGTGAGTTGATGTGTCAGTGGTGAGTAATTGGTCCTAGTCCATGATGTGATTTACAGTACACTGTTTAATTTGCATGTTCAGACTTAGCTCAACACAACAACCCAATCARCAAATAGAGCCACATTATGGCGTAGTCAACACACACCACTTTCTCCCTCTGACAAAAGCCATTATGGGATGGGATAACCAACACTATTAGGCCCTGTGACACAGACCTTTACATTGGCTTTTCCGACACACTTTGAACTCTGACACACTTTTAATAGCCCCCTCCACACAGAGAGGATTAGCCGTCTGACAGTGCGATCGCTGGACGGAGAAGCAGCCTGTCGCACTGCATGGTGGTGAGTTGTGACCTTTGACCATTTCACTGTAAACTCACTCCCCCTCAAAGTCTATATGATGAGAGGTCCTGATGCATTAACTATGCTCTCATCTCTGTCTCCTCAGAGAACTCTCTTCAAAGGGATGGGTGTGGTTACGAGAGAGAAATGTGAGTCACGTGTGTGCGGGAACATGCGCTGATGTTGGGCTTACGTAAAGCAGTGGGTTCAAATATGGGGGTGACAAGTAGTCAGGTTCCAACCTGGAGGTGTCATGGGAGTTGAGGCAGTGGGTCTTGGAGAACGTCACATAACATAACAGACTCCAGGCTACTTGGGTTCCCCTCTTTATTTATTTATTTAATTTATTTAACCTGTATTTAACTAGGCAAGTTAGTTAAGAACAAATTCTTATTTACAATGACGGTCTACCCTGGCCAAACCCTAACCCGGACGATGCTGGGCCAATTGTGCGCCGCCCTATGGGACTCCCAATCACGGCCGGTTGTGATACAGCCTGAAACCCAGTCTCCCGCACCCCCCCATTTAAAAAAAAATTACATTCAAAATAACGTGTGTGTGTGTGTGTGTGTGTGTGTGTGTGTGTGTGTGTGTGTGTGTGTGTGTGTGTGTGTGTGTGTGTGGGGGGGTCTGGAATATGAGTGTTTATATACAGTAATATATGTGCTCTCCACAGTTATGATAAATCGCTCTATTTAGCGCAAGTCATCCACATTTTTCACACTGACACATCTGGCATTAAATCCAACTGGGGAGCCAGGCCCACCCAATCAGATTGAGCAAAAAACTATAATAATATAAATAATAATAATAATAATATATACGTTTTAATGCTCTTTACTTGACAGTGTTCCAAACAGGCAGTAGCACGTATTCACAGATGCCAAGGGAACCCAGTCTCCCGCACCCCCCCATTTAAAAAAAAATAACATTCAAAATAACATTAGTTAACACAGTGTCCAAAGACGGGCCAGAAGTATACAGAATGGTGTTGTCTGCGTAGAAGTGGATCAGAGAATCACCAGCAGCAAGAGCGACATCATTGATGTATACAGAGAAAAGAGTCGGCCCGAGAATTGAACCTTGTGGCACCCCCATAGAGACTGCCAGAGGTCCGTACAACAGGCCCTCCGATTTGACACACTGAACTTTATCTGAGAAGTAGTTGGTGAACCAGGCGAGGCAGTCATTTGAGAAACGGCTGTCGAGTCTGCCGATAAGAATGTGATTGGCCAGGTCGATGAATACAGCTGCACAGTATTGTCTTTTATCGATGGCGGTTATGATATCGTTTAGGACCTTGAGCGTGGCTGAGGTACACCCATGACCTGCTCGGAAACCAGATTGTATAGCGGAGAAGGGACGGTGGGATTCAAAATGGTCGGTCATCTGTTTGTTAACTTGGCTTTCGAAGACCTTAGAAAGGCAGGGTAGAATAGATATAGGTCTGTAACAGTTTGGGTCGAGAGTGTCTCCCCCTTTGAAGAGGGGGATYACCGCYGCWGCTTTRCAATCTATGGGGATCTCAGARGATACGAAAGACAGGTTGAACAGGCTAATAATAGGTGTTGCAACAATTACGGCGGATAATTTTAGAAAGAGAGGGTCCAGGTTGTCTAGCCCAGCTGATTTGTAGGGGTCCAGATTTTGCAACTCTTTCAGAACATCAGCTATCTGGATTTGGGTGTTGGATAAATGGGGGAGGTTTGGGCAAGTTGTTGTGGGGGGTGCAGTGCTGTTGACCGGGGTAGGGGTAGCCAGGTGGAAAGCATAGCCAACCTTAGAAAAATTCTTATTGAAATACTCAATTATCGTGGATTTATCGGTTGTGACAGTGTTTCCTAGCCTCAGTGCAGCGYGCAGTTGGGAGGAGGTGCTCTTATTCTCCATAGACTTTACAGWGTCCCAGAACTTTTMGGCGTTTGTGCTACAGGATGCAAATTTCTGTTTGAAAAAGCTAGCCTTTGCTTTCCTAACTGCCTGTGTATATTGGTTCCTAACTTCCCTGAAAAGTTGCATATCGCAGGGGCTATTTGATGCTATTGCAGTACGCCACAGGATGTTTTTGTGCTGGTCAAGGGCAGTCAGGTCTGGAGTGAACCAAGGGCTATATCTGTTCCTGGTTCAATTTTTTTTTTGAATGGGCCATGCTTATTTAAGATGGTGAGGAAAGCACTTTTAAAGAATAACCAGGCATCATCGACTGACGGGATGAGGTCAATGTCATTCCAGGATACCCCGGCCAGGTCAACTAGAAAGGCRTGCTCGCTGAAGTGTTTTAGGGAGCGTTTGACAGTGATGAGGGGTGGTTGTTTGACCGCAGACCCATTACACACGCAGGCAATGAGGCAGTAATCGCTGTGATCCTGGTTGAAGACAGCAGAGGTGTATTTAGAGGGCAGGTTGGTCAGGATGATATCTATGAGGGTGCCCGTGTTTACAGATTTTGGGTTGTACCTGGTAGGTTCATTGATCATTTGTGTGAGATTGAGGGCATCTAGCTTAGATTGTAGGACGGCTGGGGTGTTAAGCATGTCCCAGTTTAGGTCATCTAACAGTACGAGCTCTGAAGATAGATGGGGGGCAATCAATTCACATATGGTGTCCAGGGCACAGCTGGGGGCAGAAGGTGGTCTATAACAAGCGGCAACGATGAGAGACTTGTTTCTGGAAAGGTGAATTTTTAGAAGTAGAAGCTCGAATTGTTTTGGCACAGACCTGGATAGTAAGACAGAACTCTGCAGGCGGTCTCTGCAGTAGATTGATWWWWAAAAAAGTATAAAATAACAGGCAATCAGCATTTAGATAAACTGAGTGAGCCCAGCTGTGAATGGTCCTGGCGCACCAAAAAAAAGTGTCACATCAGAAGCCAAATGTCTTTGACAGAAAAAAATGGAATTGTTGCATCTCGTTGTGTAGTTGTTCTCCATTGGCTAGCTAGCGATTTCCTAAATTAGCCATGGATAGAGGTAGGGATTTGGGACTTGTGGTTTTACTTAATTCTCCATACTGACCAATGATTATAATGGAGAATCTGATTCAACCATAAATTCATACACTGTGCCCCTGGCCTGAGAGAATGGAAGTTGTATTTAGATGTAGAAGACTAATGTTTTTTTTGTTTGTTTTTTTTTCTTAAATTTTACCCCCTTTTCTCCCCAATTTTCGTGGTATCCAATCGCTAGTAATTATTATCTTGTCTCATCGCTACAACTCCCGTACGGGCTCGGGAGAGACGAAGGTCGAAAGTCATGCGTCCTCCGAAGCACAACCCAACCAAGCCGCACTGCTTCTTAACACAGCGCGCCTCCAACCCGGAAGCCAGCTGCACCAATGTGTCGGAGGAAACACCGTGCACCCGCCCCCCTTGGTTAGCGCGCACTGCGCCCGGCTCGCCACAGGAGTCGCTGGAGCGCGATGAGACAAGGATATCCCTACCGGCCAAACCCTCCCTAACCCGGACGACGCTAGGCCAATTGTGCGTCGCCCCACGGACCCCCCGGTCGCGGCCAGCTGCGACAGAGCCTGGGCGCGAACCCAGAGACTCTGGTGGCACAGCTAGCGCTGCGATGCAGTGCCCTAGACCACTAGACCACATGCAGTGCCACCAAGACTAATGTTAACTAGCTAACATTTCCCATGAAAGGAAGTTAAGTTAGTGAGCAAACAATTTAGCCAGGTAGCCTAGGACAACAAAAACTAAAATCGTGTACTGTATAGACAATGTTCCCTCTAAGCTGCGTGCATGCACACGTGTGCAGTAGCCCTGAGACTGCCGCTCAGCTTCCTCTGGACTGTCCCGCAGAAGAAATACAGTATCAGCCCACTGAGAGAAGCACGGCATTGAACTTCACACACCTTTTTCCACTAAGTTAACACTATCAACGTTTCCATTTACTGTGGCAATTGTGATCGAATCAATTCTTATATTAGCCACTTTCAATGCAACATACCGAAACAAAATGAGTAATGCAAGACTTAGTATGCAAAACTAGCTATGCAAGAGATGTTGTTGTAGGCAGAACACATTGGAGTAGGATTCTATTGCATTGAAAGGCATGACTCAGGCCCGTACTCTACACTGACCGGCGCGGCATAACCAATCAGAGCTGCAGTAGGCCTATATGCAAATAGACCATTGCCGTATATGGATCTGTGCCATTCACCTTGAACTGGACTGTTTACAGCATGAGTGGTAGTGAGTAGATAAGGTCAGGGTGTGATGAGGGGTGGGCATTCTATGTTTTGTATTTCTTTGTGTTTGGCCGAGTGTGGTTCCCAATCAGAGGCAGCTGTCTATCGTTGTCTCTGATTGGAAATCATACTTAGGTAGCCTTTTTTCCCACCTATGTTGTGGGATCTTGTTTTTGTACAGCTCTTGTAGCCTACGGAACGGTCCGTTCGTTTTGGTTTCACTTTGTTATTTTGTTGCTGGTTCTCATTTAAATAAATGTGATGACCACAAATTACGCTGCGCCTTGGTTTCCTTCAAACAACGCACGTAACAAGATGTGCTTATTTGGAGATCAAACGAGGGCTACATGTAGCCTTGTGCGCATTTTGTTAATATCCTTTGCTAGTTAGTGAGTTATTATCCCAGTTATAAATCATTTGAAGTCAGCAATAGGGGATTGATTGCTTCCTACGAGAGCACAAAACATTTACATTTACAGACATATTTGAAAAGCCAATCAGATAAAGAGCTTTTTTTGTCTTAAAGGGCAGTGTTGTATTTTGAGACAGGCTTGAATAAGCTAAGTAGCCAATAGGTAGAGGGTAGCATAATTTGTCTGATTCTTTGTAATAACGGTATGGGAAAAATAATGAATTTTATTTTGTACAGTGGTTTCTTTCATCAAACAACACAACAACATTTTCAGTCACCTCTTTCTCTTTCTCATCGTCGGATGTGGCAAGGCTTGAAAACTATTATGGACTACAAAGGGAAACCCAGACGTGAGCTGCCCAGTGACGGGAGCCTACCAGACAAGCTAAATGCCTTTTATGCTCGCTTCGAGGCAAGCAACAMTGAAGCATGCACGAGAGCACCAGCTGTTCTTTATGACTGTGTGATAACGCTCTCGGGAGCCGATGTGAACAAAAACCTTTAAACAGGTCAACATTCACAAAGTCACTGGGCCAGACGAATTACCAGGACGTGTACTCAAAGCATGCACGGACCAACTGGCAAGTGTCTCCACTGACATTTTCAACCTCTCCCTAACCGAGTCTGTAATACCTACATGTTTCAAGCAGACCACCATAGTCCCTGTGCCCAAGGAAGCGAAGGTAACCTGCCTAAATGATTACCGCCCTGTGGCACTCACATCYGTAGCCATGAAGTGCTTTGAAAGGCTGGTCATGGCTCACAACAACAGCATCCTCCCGGACACCCTAGACCCACTCCAATTCGCATACCGCCCCAACAGATCCACAGATGACGCAATCTCAATCGCACACAACTGCTCTTTCTCACCTGGAAAAAAGGAACACCTATGTGAGAATGCTGTTCATTGACTACAGCTCAGCATTCAACACCATAGTACCCTCAAAGCTCATCACTAAGCTTAGGACTCTGAGACTAAAAACCTCCCTCTGCAACTGGATCCTGGACTTCCTGACGGGCCACACGTCTGCCACGCCAATCCTCAACACTGGGGCCCCTCAGGGGTGTGTACTTAGTCCCCTCCTGTATTCCCTGTTCACCCATGACTGCGTGGTCAAACACGACTCCAACACCATCATTAAGTTTGCTGACGACACAACAGTGGTAGGCCTGATTACCGACAACGATGAGACGGACTATAGGGAGGAGGTCAGAGACCTGGCAGTGTGGTGCCAGGAAAACAACCTCTCCCTCAATGTGAGCAAGACTAAGGAGCTGATTGTGGACTACAGGAAAAGGCGGGCCGAACAGGCCCCCATTAACATCAACAGGGCTGTAGTGGAGCGGGACGAGAGTTTCAAGTTCCTTGGTGTCCACATCACCAATGAACTATCATGGTCCAAACATACCAAGACAGTCGTGAAGAGGGCACGACAAAACCTTTTCCCCCTCAGGAGACTGAAAAGATTTGGCATGGGTCCCCAGATCCTCAAAAGGTTCTACAGTTGCACCATCGAGAGCATCCTGACCGGTTGCTTCACCGCCTGGTATGACAACTGCTCAGCATCTGACCGTAAGGCACTACAGAGGGTAGTGCGAACGGCCCAATACATCACTYGGGCCAAGCTTTCTGCCATCCAGGACCTATATAATAGGCAGTGTCAGAGGAAAGCCCATAAAATTGTCAGAGACTCCAGTCACCTAAGTTATAGACTGTTTTCTCTGCTACCGCACAACCGGTACCAGAAGCACCAAGTCTAGGACCAAAAGGCTCCTCAACAGCTTCTATCAGCTTTCTATAAGCCTCTACCAGCTTCTATAAGACTGCTGAACAATTCTTAACACGCCATCGATTTGACCCCCCCCCCCTTCTGTACACTCGCTGTTTGTTTGTTTACCTATGTATAGTCACTTCACCCCCACCTACATGTACAGATTACCTCAACTAGCCTGTACCCCCGCACACTGACTCGGTACCGGTGCCCCCTGTATATAGCCTCGTTATTGTTATTCTTATTGTGTTACTTTAATTAGTACTTTTTATTTTAGTCTACTTGGTAAACATTTTATTCTTCTTGAACTGCACTGTTGGTTAAGGGCTTGTAAGTAAGCATTTCACGATAAAGTACACTTGTTGTATTTGGTGCATGTGACAAATAAAATATGATCTGATTTGATTTGAAGGACATGTGGATAAACAGGTTGATGTCAAGCCATGCATGTTTTTTTTTCAAAAGTCTCATGGAATGTAGGCCTACCTTGAACACCACACATTGGCTGCTACTGTTGGCTGAATGTTAGAACAGCTATTTCTATGTTAAAATGTTATGGGATAAATTTTCTCCATTGTTTTTGATGATGGCTGTCATCTATCCCCCCTAAGGGCAAAACGTGTAGAATTGAAGGAAATGTATTAATTTTGAAGGAATTGAAGGAAATMAATTAATTTTCTTCTCCGCCGATGGCAAAATGTGTAGAATTGTAACTAGCTTACTTTAAAACAGCAACCTATTCTCTACACCCCATGGTAAAATGTGTAGAATTGCACTAAATTAACTCTAAAATGTAAAAATATCTCTGCTGTCAAGAGGGGGGTTAATAAAATGTTTTGCTTGCAATGTGGTGGGGGGATATATATGGGTATGCAGACCCCTGAGCAACTGCAGCCCCTCATGGTGAGTTCAGATGTTTTGTGACCCCCACCCTCATCAATGTTACCCACCCCGATCTACAGCTACTCCTTCAAATACCGGCGGTCTGACAGGTGATAATAGGCAGAAACAGAGAGCAGAGTTACAGTCTGGTCTCATAGACTAGAGACGCCAACATAGTAATTGTAAATCTGGGACATTCAAATTAGTATGATATGTTACGTTTGGTATGGTTACATAAGACAGAAGGTTACTTAAGGAAAAAACGAAATGACCATGACAAGACTGACCCCATCTCAAAGCAACCCTCATTATTCAAAAAATAAGGAAAATCATACGTAGCATGATGTAGTACATTGTACTGTAATTACCAAGTTTATTGAAATGTAGGCCTAATTACAATTTATACAACGTTACCCCAAGTATTTAAAGTGGAGCAATGGGAGGGTCTTGGTGTTGATAGGCGGGTTGGCAGCGGGCCGCATTTTTAGTGTCGTTTCCCTTTGCTCTTTCTGAAATCGATGTGGACAGAATAATGCCCGAGCGGTAGAGCTGTGGGAAAAAGTGTATTCCGGGAGTTTGTCCGCCTCCACAGAAGCAGCCCGCGTTCTTAACGCACTTTGGACTCGGTCTCTGTGCATGGAGCTCTGTGGCTGTCCACACATCGAATAGGATAGGAAAGAGGTTGAGTGAGAGAAGGCGAGTGAGAGCGAGAGAGAGAGAGGGGGGGGGAAATAATCAGGAAGAACTCTCAGCGCACCTTTTAGTTCTCCGATATGCAGATTTGCTGATAAAACATCAGTTATCTGTTCATCTCATACAGGTCGTGGAAAACTGCYAGTGCATGGGAATCTTTAACTCGTTTTTTCTTCACCGGGGTATCTCGCCTTGATTTCGTATAAAACCCAGCACGAATGTGAGCTGTAATACTAGGCTACTGACGGCTCTAGCGGCTCCTTATTGGCATTTTCACGTCTAGGCTACTACAACTACTATTGCTGACTTCTGCCTGTGGACCGTACTGTTATATATTGTGAAAGGTATGATTCTGCTTATATTGTTATCATTAACATATCAAAATTGTGTATTTTTGTGGCACAATCTAGTTACAGCAAGTTTAGTCCACTCGATAGAGCTGTGAGATACAGTGTGGCCGCATGTCTTGGCTATCCTAAATTCTGTATAGGTTATTATATGTTATACGGATCTACTGGGATTAGTCGACCATTCTGTCTGAGATTAAAATGGTAAAGCTTTGGAGATTTATATTGAGTCTATTTTAGCTTTTGAGAATACATCAATTTGTAGGAATTGGGTTTCATTKTTGCGCTTCCTTGCTTGCCTTCCTGCCACAGTAAAACCTGGTCGTTTGCCCATGTTTCCAAATATGCACTTGAAAGTTGTGTACAACGTGCCTAAACCCACATAAATTGATCCATTTCGGCAATAGCATGCCTACGCTATCCTACACGAGGTATATTTGTGCTACTCCGGAGTTATTCATTGCGCCAAATGCATTCACGTAGCCCAATGCGGGATATTAGTGCAGGTTGTGCCGTCGCATTGGATTTGTAATATGCGGATTCCAGATGGATTAGGGAATAGAGGTTTTCTATTGAATTTCTAATATGTAGATTCCAACTATGGATTAGGGAATTGGGGGTTTATATTGAATGAGCATGTTCTGTAAGCCTAGTAATTAATACATCAACTGATGATACCGTCGAAAACAATAGAAATCACACAACAGTCCATTTACAAGTAACCTTCCTATAGTAAATCTGGCAAGAATTGTATGCTTCCAAACTGGTAAGGATGCTCTAAAGGCGGCACCAAATTGTGTAGGCTACTGCCGTGACCATAACTCCATAATTTCTTTCTATAATTAGCATAGTTTACCAGACTGATATACCAGACCTAAATTATTAGTTATCATAAGTAGCCTACTATCTTATTGATTTCTTATTCCAGTTCATTTTTATTATAAGCTGATATTAAACAATAATTAATCACTATAATTCCACTATAATTCACTATAATTTTCCTAGGGAAAATATGGTATACATTTAAGTGCTATGGTCAATTAGTCCATTATAATCTTTCCTAGATGTTTGGCGTCTGCTTCCTTTCTGACTACATTGAAGGTGAGCTGTCCAGCACCGTTAGTGTCGCTTCCCTCCCGCTTCACTGGATGCTCCCTGTACCCGCGGTATCTCGGCGCATAGCATGCTATACACGCTCAAGGTCTCCTCTCTTCCCTCTTATTTCAAAGGTCGGGGAACCGTCCCTACTCTTTACTAGTCTAAAACGTATACATGTTTTATCTCCTGCTCTAAGGAGAATGAATAACCTGATATTGTCACCTATTGCTGGTGATTATAGAGCCTTGTAAATGGATGCTAATTGTTCATAAAATGCTATGCACGTGACATATCTGCATAATGTTCACCACAGTAGCAACTACCAAGCATATGAAATATGTGAAAAGTTATTATCCCTGCAGACAATCAGTTAAAATMTATCTTCTGCTTCCTCCTTTCCATCCAATCAAGTGCCAACCCCTATGGTTCTATTATAGGCATTGCAGCCACTTACCAGGGGAATCATTTATATGAAATGTTTGTTTCATTAAAACTATTTATTGAAGCTTTTTTTTAACTAGGTAAGTCAGTTTAAGAACAAATTCTTATTTACAATGACGGCCTACCCCGGCCAAACCCAGACAACGCTGGGCCAATTGTGCGCCACCCTATTGGACTTCCAATCACAGCCGGTTGTGATACTGCCTGGATTCAAACCAGGGTGTCTGTGGTGACACCTCTAGCACTGAGATGCAGTGCCTTAGACCGCTGCGCCACTCGGGAGACCCATGGTCAAATTATATTATAGTCAACGTGAATTCATACATATTGTTATTACGCTATTATTACAGTGAGAGCAAGTTGTGTTACATTTCCAGTAATTCCAACCCTGTAATCACCCCCCCCCCCCCCTGCAGGTTTCGGAAGCAGAGGAAGCTCACCACTCCAGAATCATGGGACACTTTCAGCTCTCCCCCCTGCTCTCCCTTGGCCTTCGGCTTGTGGTTGTCTTAGCAATCATGTTTCTCAAATTCCAACATGTGACGGCTATGTCCTCGGACGTGGACCTGGATCAGTTTGTGTCTCCAACTGCCAGCGGCAATGTTACTGTGTGCACCACAGCAGGCACAGCATGCGAAAAAGGGGTGATTCTGCCTATCTGGGAACCTCAGAATCCCTCGTTTGGGGACAAAGTGGCACGAGCGACAGTCTATTTCGTGGCCCTGGTGTACATGTTCCTGGGAGTGTCCATCATCGCTGACCGTTTCATGGCGTCCATCGAGGTCATCACCTCTCAGGAGAAAGAGATCACCATCAAGAGACCCAACGGAGAGACCACCACCACCACCGTGCGGATCTGGAACGAGACAGTGTCCAATCTCACGCTCATGGCCCTGGGTTCAAGTGCCCCTGAGATCCTACTGTCCGTCATTGAGGTTTGCGGCCACGGTTTTGATGCAGGAGCCTTGGGTCCTAGCACCATCGTGGGCAGCGCCGCCTTCAACATGTTTGTCATCATTGGCATCTGTGTGTACGTGGTGCCCGACGGGGAGGTCCGTAAGGTCAAGCACCTGCGCGTCTTCTTCGTCACAGCCACCTGGAGCATCTTCGCCTACATCTGGCTCTACCTGATCCTGGCTGTCATCTCCCCTGGCATAGTGCAGGTGTGGGAGGGCCTGCTCACCCTCTTCTTCTTCCCCATCTGCGTGTTGTTCGCCTGGGTCGCTGACCGACGCCTGCTCTTCTACAAGTACGTCTACAAGCGCTACCGTACCGGCAAGCAGCGGGGCATGATCATTGAGACCGAGGGRGACCGCCCGCTCCCGTCCAAAGTRGACATRGAGATGGARGGYAAGATGCTCAACTCTCACGCGGRGGACTTCCTYGACGGGCCTCTGGGGCTGGASCTYAACGTGAAGGACCTGGATGAAGAGGAGACCCGGCGCGACATGGCCAAGATCCTCAAGGAGCTGAAGCAGAAGCACCCAGARAAGGAGYTGGAGCAGCTGATTGAACTGGCCAACTACCAGGTYTTGAGTTCGCAGCAGAAGAGCAGGGCCTTCTACCGCTGCCAGGCCACCAGYCTCATGACCGGCGCTGGGAACATCCTGAAGAAGCATGCGGCTGACCAGGCCCGCAAGGCCGTCAGCTTGCACGAGGTTCGCTCTGATATGGCCGATAACGACCCCATTTCCAAGATCTACTTTGACCCCGGCTCCTACCAGTGCCTGGAGAACTGTGGCACAGTGGCAGTTAACGTGCTACGGCGAGGCGGTGACCTGACCAAGACAGTGTCGGTGGAGTTCCGTACAGAGGATGGATCAGCCAACGCGGGCTCGGACTACGAGTTCACCGAGGGGGTGGTGGTGTTCAAGCCCGGCGAGACCCAGAAGGAGATCCGTGTGGGCATCATTGATGATGACATCTTTGAGGAGGATGAGAACTTCCTGATCCACCTGAGCAACGTCAAAGTGCTGCTGGCAGAGGGAGAGGAGGTAGAGAACCCAGAGACCAATCACGTGGAGGCGGTGGCCTGTCTCGGCCTGCCTGCCACGGCAACCGTGACCATCTTTGACGACGACCACGCCGGCATCTTCACGTTCGAGGAGCCGGTGGCACACGTGAGTGAGAGTGTGGGCACCATGGAGGTGAAGGTGCTGCGTACGTCAGGGGCACGTGGGGTCGTCATGGTGCCCTACAAGACTGTGGAGGGCACGGCACACGGAGGAGGAGAGGATTTCGAAGATACACACGGGGTCCTGGAGTTTCAGAACGATGAAATCTTGTAAGTTCTTAAGTTATTTTACAATATTTATTAATTTGATATGTGGGGGCTGACATTACACTGCTTATTAGTGTCCTATTATGCTTTTTTGGCCATGAACATTTTACATTTGAATGAATACTTTCAGACAAATTTCTCAAAAAGTAAGTAYGCTATTGAAATATGTTGTATAATGTATGAATCTGAAGCCACCAATGCAGTTTATTGTCAGTCTCTCTAGTTATGCATGTGTAGTCTATGCTGATGCTGGGTTTTGTTTGTCTGTGAATGCATGTGTTGATGATGATGAGGATGGATGCTGAGTGTGTTTGTGTCATGTCGTGGTCGTGGTGCAGCGGACTGCTTGTGTGCCATGAGGAGACGTCATCAACTCCTTTTTGTTTCCGCTCTCCTCTCTGCTTCTTCTTTCATTCATTCATTCCTTTATTCATTCACTCATTTACTTAWTGATTTATTTATCGAATGTGTGATTTCTGCTGAGTTCTCAGCATCTGTGTTTCAATCGCTCTCAGGTTTATCCATGTTGGATTGCTCCTCATTAATTTCAGGGCCATGACCAGCCTGAACTCTAGAAGCTTTGACCATTGTTGATGTATCTTGAATTAATTTCTGTTGTTATTTTGTTTCTGTATTGCCACTAATGTGGTTTCTGTACTGCATCTCAGATAACTGTATGGATTGGATCTGGCATGTCTTACAGATATGCCACTACAGGTATACTGTATCTCATTTAATATTAGCGAGGGTTAGTTGAAATGTCAGAGACTTGGCATTCAGGGTTGAATGATCAGGTTAGGCTCTATGCCTGTATTCACACTMCTGAAAAGAGTGTCTCATATATTTTAAGGTTTGGGCTAGTTAATTCCTTTATAAAAGGACAAGAGCAGCTTGTCTCTGACTCTCTATTCCCCTCTCTCTCTCCCTCTCTCCCCATACTCACCCTCTTTGACATGCAGGGGACGAGTGAGACAGATGAGTGAACAGGGCTTGTTTCTAAACAGATTCAAAGCAGACGTTTAGGTTCAACTTTCTGYGGCCCATTGCACAGTTTCCATAGCGTAGCTCACACGGCGCTGCTAAGTGGATTTTAAGAACACTTGTCTAAATGAAATGATGGAGCGTCAGAGGTAAGGTATTCTACAGTACAGGAACCAGTAGKGTACAGTCTAGACCAGCAGCAGCTCTGGGAGGAATAAACTGTAGAACATCCGTTTTTATTTTCCTGACATTTTGGAATGGAATGCTGTTAGCTGACTGCTCGCAATTGTGTAATTGGYTTTTAATATGGCAATATGATATCACATAGTTTGTTTCATTTCCACAAAAATTATACCAGTATCTACATTTTAACTTTTTARTCAATATCTTGCCACAGTATATTTCAGGGTTTGAATTTTATTCTAGCGATGTTTGGAGCAAAGGCTCCAAAGTGGGCAAGGCTCTGAGGGGACAAGAGTCCGTATCACAGTTTCATCTTCAGAAGATAAGAAAGCTAAACCTCCTACCAGAGAACTGGAAACACGTGTTAAACACCTCCCAACAAGCCCTTGAACACATCCAGAAAGGGGAGAGGACACTTTAACTGTAGAAAAATGAATTAGGATGCAGATGATCTGAAGTGAAGCGCCCATGGGCTGSGGGCCCGTGGACTGAGGGCTGGGGGCCCGGTGGCTGCCTCTTCTCTAACTCAGCTGCAAGCTCCCTCCACCCTTTGTGTTGCAGTCAAACCATTAGAGGAGAAGTTTCAGCTCTCTCCTCTTTCACTTGGGCTTCCCATCAGAAAGCGAAGCGTAATTTGTCTCCAGAATTGGATATGAGGGCCTGAGTAGACTGCTTGAATAGATGGGTTGGTGGAGCACTGGCTGTGATTGCAGTTTGTTTGACCAGAGGATAGATTGGGTAAATGACTGGAGAGTGGCAGGTTGGGCAAATGACTGGTGAGTGGCAGGTTGGGTAAATGACTGGAGAGTGGCAGGTTGGGCAAATGACTGGAGAGTGGCAGGTTGGGTAAATGACTGGAGAGTGGCAGGTGGAGTAAATGACTGAGAGGTATTACATGTGGCACAAGGTAGGTAAATAAACTGGTGAGTGGCAGGTTGGGTAAATGACTGGAGAGTGGCAGGTTGGGTAAATGACTGGAGAGTGGCAGGTTGGGTAAATGACTGGGAGAGTGGCAGGTTGGGTAAATGAACTGGAGAAGTGGCAGGTAATGGGTAAAATGATCTGAGAGTGGCAGGTTGGGTAAAATGAGACTGGAGAGTGGCAGTTTGGGTAAATGACTGGAGAGTGGCAGGTTGGGTAAATGACTGGAGAGTGGCAGTTGAGGGAGAGAGGAGCGAAGGTATTGGGTAAATGACTGGAGAGTGGCAGGTTGGGGTAGAATGACTGTGAGTGTCAGGTTGGGTAAATGACTGGAGAGTGGCAGGTTGGCAAATGACTGGTGAGTGGGCAGGTTGGGTAAATGAAAATGGAGAGAATGGGCAGGTGGGTAAATGACTGGAGCGTGGAGTTGGGTAAATGACTGGAGAGTGGCAGGTTGGGTAAATGACTGGGAGAGTGGCAGGTTGGGAAAATACTGGAGAGATGGCAGGTTGGGTAAATGACTGGAGAGTGGCAGGTTGGGCAAATGACTGGGAGTGGCAGGTTGGGTAAAGTGGACTGGGGTAGGTGGCAGGTTGGGTAATGACTGGAGAGTGGCAGGTTGGGTAAATGACTGGTGAGTGGCAGTTGGTAAATGACTGGTGAGATGCAGGTTGAGGGGCAAATGACTGGAGAGGTGGCAGGTTGGGTAAATTACTGGTGAGTGGCAGGTTGGGCAAATGACTGGTGAGTGGCAGGTTGGGGCAAATGACTGGTGAGTGGCAGGTTGGGTAAATGACTGGTGAGTGGCAGTGGGTAAATGACTGGAGAGTGGCAGTTGGGTAAATGACTGGTGAGTGCCAGGTTGGGTAAATGACTGGTGAGTGGCAGGTTGGGCATGACTGGAGAGTGGCAGATGACTGGTGAGTGGCAGGTTGGCAATGACTGGTGAGTGTCAGGTTGGGCAAATGACTGGAGAGTGGCAGATGGCTGGTGAGTGGCAGGTTGGGCAAATGACTGGTGAGTGTCAGGTTGGGCAAAATGACTGGAGAGTGGCAGATGACTGGTGAGTGGCAGGTTGGGTAAATGACTGGTGAGTGGCAGGTTGGGTAAATGACTGGGTGGCAGGTGGGTAAATGACTGGTGAGTGGCAGGTTGGGTAAATGACTGGTGAGTGCAGGTTGGGCAAATGACTGGAGAGTGGCAGGTGGGTAAATGATGTGAGTGGCAGGTTGGCAAATGACTGGTGAGTGGCAGGTTGGGCAAATGACTGGTGAGTGGCAGTTTGGGTAAATGACTGGTGAGTGGCAGGTTGGGTAAATGACTGGAGAGTGGCAGGTTGGGTAAATGACTGGTGAGTGGCCAGGTTGGGTAAATGACTGGTGAGTGGCAGGTTGGGCAAATGACTGGAGAGTGGCAGATGACTGGTGAGTGGCAGGTTGGGCAAATGACTGGTGAAGTGTCAGGTTGGGGCAAATGACGGAGAGTGGCAGATGACTGGTGAGTGGCAGGTTGGGCAAATGACTGGTGAGTGTCAGGTTGGGCAAATGACGGAGAGTGGCAGATGACTGGTGAGTGGCAGGTTGGGCAAATGACTGGTGAGTGTCAGGTTGGGTAATGACTGGAGAGTGTCAGGTTGGGCAAATGACTGGTGAGTGTCAGGTTGGGTAAATGACTGGAGAGTGTCAGGTTGCAAATACTGGTGAGTGGCAGGTTGGGCAAAATGACTGGTGAGTGTCAGGTTGGGTAAATGAGCTGGTGGAGTGTCAGGTTGGGGGAAATGACTGTGAGTGGCAGGTTGGGCAAATGACCTGGTGAGTGGCAGGTTTGGGTAAAAATGACACTGGTGAGTGTCAGGTTGGGTAAATGACTGGAGAGTGTCAGGTTGGGCAAATGACTGGAGAGTGGTTCAGGTTGGCAATGACTGGTGAGTGGCAGGTTGGGCAAATGACCTGAGAGTCAGAGTGGGTCCAGTTGGCTATGCTGTGAGTGGCAGGTTTGAGTAAATGACTGGAGAGTGTCAGTGGCCATTATGACTGAGAGTGGTCAGTTGGGCAAATGACTGAAGTGGCAGTTGGGTGAAATGAACTGGTGAGTGCAGGTTGGTAAATGACCTGGGTGAGTGGGCAGGTTGTGGCAAATGACTGGAGAGTGCAAGGTTGGGCTCAAACGACTGGAGAGTGGCAGGTTGGGCAGATGACTGGTGAGTGGCAGTTTGGGCATATGAACTGGAGAGTGCAGGTTGGGTAATGACTGGTAGAGTGGCAGGTTGGGCAAATGACTGGAGAGTGCAGGTTGGGCAATGACTGGAGAGTGGCAGGTTGGGCAAATGACTGGAGAGTGGCAGGTTGGGTAAATGACTGGTGAGAGCAGTTGGAAATGACTGGTGAGTGGCAGGTTGGGTAAATGAATGGAGAGTGCAGGTTGGGTAAATGACTGGAGAGTGGCAGGTTGGGCAAATGACTGGAGAGTGGCAGAATGACTGGAGAGAGGCAGAGTTGGGTAGATGACTGTATGAGTGGCAGGTTGGGTAAATTGACTGGAGAGTGGCAGGCTGGGTATAATGACATGGAGAGTGGCAGGTTGGGCAAAAATGAACATGAGGAGTAGTCAGGATTGGGTAAATGACTGGAGAGTGGCAGTTGGGTAAATGACTGGAGAGTGTCAAGGTTGGGTAAATGAACTGGAGAGCTGGCAGATGTGGGTAAATGACTGGAGAGCTGATCAGCGTATTGGGACAAATGACTGGTGAGTGTCAGGTTGGGTAAAATGACTGGGTGAGTGTCAGGTTGGGTAAATGACTGAAGAGTGTCCAGGTTGGGCAGATATGGTGAGTGGCAGGTTGGGCAAAATGACTGGTGAGTGTCAAGGTTGGGTAAATGACTGGTGAGTGTCAGGTTGGGTAAATGACTGAGAGTGTCAGGTTGGGCAAATGACTGGTGAGTGTCAGGTTGGGTAAATGACTGGTGAGTGTGTCAGTTGGGTAAATGACTGGTGAGTGGCAGGTTGGGCAAATGACTGGTGAGTGTCAGTTTGGGCAAATGACTGGAGAGTGTCAGGTTGGGTAAATGACTGAGAGTGGCAGGTTGGGCCCCAAATGACTGGAGAGTGTCAGGTTGGGTAAATGACTGGAGAGTGGCAGGTTGGGCAAATGACTGGTGAGTGGCAGGTTGGGTAAATGAACTGGTGAGTGAGCAGCTGTTGGGTAAACTGACTGGTGATGGGAAGTTGGGCAAATGACTGGTGAGTGGCAGGTTGGGTAAATGACTGGAGAGTGTCAGGTTGGGCAAATGACTGGAGATGGCAGGTTGGTCAAATGACTGAGAGTGGCAGGTTGGGTAATGACTGGTGAGTGGCAGGTTGGGCATATGACTGGAGAGTGCATGGTGCAGGTAAATGACTGGAGAAGTGGAGCTGGGAATGACTGTGTAGAGTGGCTGGTTGGGCAAATGACTGGAGTGGCAGGTTGGTAAAATGACCTGGTGAGTGGCAAGGTTGGGCAAATTACTGAAGAGAGTTACGTGAGAGTGGCAGGTTGGCGTAATGACTGGAGAGTGGCAGATGACAGGTTGATGGCAAGGTGGCAAATGACTGGAGAGTGGCAGGTTGGGATAAATGACTGGTGAGTGGCAGGTTGGGCATAATGACTGGAGAGTGGCAGGTTGGGTAAATGAACTGGAGAAGTGGCAGGGTTGAGAGCAAAATGACTGGAGAGTGGAAGGATTGTGGGCACATGACTGGAGAGTGGTCAAGATTGAGGTAAGACTGACTGGAATGAGTCGGCAGACAGGATTGGGGACAAAGGTCTACTGAGGAGAGTGGGCAGGTTGGGTAAATGACTGGAGAGTGGCAGGTTGGGGTCAAGAATGGTCGTTGTGATATTGACATGGTTAGGTGGAGCAGGGATGTGGCACAGATAGAGATGTTGGGACAGATGGCAAGTGCTTGACAAAATGTACGTGAGGATGGTGTAGAGGGACATGATATTCGAGATGATGTGAGTCAGATTGGCAAAATGATGGACAGGACAGACTAGGGAAAGAGTGACGTCTTAAATGCATTAACGTCATATCTTGATGTAGGCTAACAGATACCTGAGGTTAACATTCACTCTGAAACCTCGCCCGGAAAATTAAAAGACAATTCACTTATACGAGTAGTGAGTTAGCCAAAACTTACACAAAACTGCCAATACAAACCAAAGCTCTTAACTTCCTTCATTTTCCTTATCACTTAATCCTTCTATTCTTACAAATATTTAACAGACATTCTTAACCGCCCCCTAATAAGGTGTTACTGTTACTCAAAACAAACACCATGATTCCTCCAGTGTGGAGCTCCACTTACATCCATCCACCCCTCCAGTCCACAGCCCAGAAACACTACCACCACATAAAGAGCCAGGCCTCTGAGGTTGCGCTAACAGGAGTGATAGAGATCCTTATTAACAGAGATATTTCAGTTAGCGCAAACTGCCGTACCCTCACACACCGTGCCGTTCCACTCTTCCCTCCATCTCCTCTGCGAGTGCTGTCATGTCAGAGGCGCCGTCCCCTAAAGTTTAGATTTAGTCAGTAATGAGGCTTTTGTGTGGTTTTTCGGTCCGTGCCGCAGCCTCTCCTCTCCCCTCTGACAGCCTGTTGTATGGGAAACAGATTCAGTTAATTACCATGGCTAATCAACAAAGAGAGCCATTTGGGAGATTTTCTGTCTGTCTGTTTTAAGGGTTATGCCGGTGGCAGTGGTGACACCAGTCACCAGTGCTGTTCTGTGGTTGGGTTCACAGATGGCATGGCCAGTATGGGTCCATTAGATTGATGATTTTATTGGATTACTCTAAGAGAACTAAATCCTCAATCCTCTTATAACTGAAAGGTGTGACTGTGTGTGGATGATACAAGAGAACTTGATCTTGGATCTGTGTGTGTGTGTGTGTGTGTGTGTGTGTGTGTGTGTGTTGTGTGTGTGTGTGTTGTGTGGTGTGTGTGTGTGTGTGTGTGTGTGTGTGTGTGTGTGTGTGTGTGTGGTGCGTGCGTGCGTGCGTGCGTGCGTGCGTGCGCTGCTGCGTGCGTGCGTGCGTGCGTGCGTGCGTGCGGCGTGCGTGCGTGCGTGCGTGCGTGCATGCGACGTGTTTAATTATACTTGTAATAGTAAACAAACAACAATTTGACCTACTGGGACATTTTGTTGGTCCCCACAAGGTCAAATACTATTTTAGGGGGCTTAGGGTTAAGGTAGAATTAGGTTTAGGGTTAGTTTTAGGTTTAGGGTTAGCAGCTAGGGTTAGGTTTAGGTTAAGGTTTCGGGTTAAGTTAAGGTGTATGTGGTTTGGTTTAAGGTTAGGTTAGGGAAAATAGTGGATTTTGTTATGGAATGGATTGGATGTGTGATGATGGTAGTTAGTAAGGTAGTATGATCGAAGTGTGGTGGGGGGGGGGGGTGTGTGTGTGTGTGTGTGAGTAAATAATACAATTAAAGTATGTGTTATGAATCTTTTCTGGCTTTCTGTGTGTTCAAATCCTGTGTACATTATACCTCTAATTGCGTACATTATACCTCTAGTTGTGTACATTATACCCTAGTTGTGTACATTATTCCTCTAGTTTGTTGTAACATTATTCTCTAGTTGTGTACATTATATCCTCTAGTTTGTGTACATTATACCTCTATTGTGTACATTACTCCTCTAGTTGTGTACATTCTACCTCTATTGTGTAGCATTATCTCTAGTTTGTGTACATTGTACCTCTAGTTGTGTACATTATAGCCTCTAATTGTGTACATTGTTACCTCTATATTGTGTACATATACGCTCTAATTGTGTACATTATACCTCTAATTGTACTTTTACCTCTAATTGTCATTGTACGTTATGTGTACAATTGTACCTCTAACTGTGTACATTAATATCACAGCCCTCTAATTGTGTACATTGTACCTCTAATTGTGTACATTTTACCTCTAATTGTGTACATTTTACCTCTAATTGTGTACATTATACCTCTAGTTTCAGGAGTGTGATTGTACAGTATGTGTGTATTCATGGGACTGACGTCATGGCTTTGTGGTCACCCTGGACTGTTTACATGCAACATTGCTGCTGTCACCCTGCTATATGTTTTATTTTATTAAGGTCCACATTAGCCAACGGCCACGACGACAGCTAGTCTTAKTGGGGTCCGACACGTAACGAAAAATACATGACAAAATACTTTACAATTTTATGAATCRAAAGAGGCGTTGTGCGGTGAGGTGTTGCTTTATCTGTTTTTTGAAACCAGGTTTGCTGTTCACTTGCGCTAAATAATATGGAAGGGAGTTCCATGCACTCATGACTTGTTCTGGACCTGGGGACTGTGAAAAGACCCCTGGTGGCATGCCTGATGGGATAAGTGTGTGTGTCAGTGCTGTGTGGAAGTTGACTATGCAAACAATTAGGAATTTCCAACACATTCATCTTTCTTATAAAAAACAAGAAGTGATGCAGTCAGTCTCTCCTCAACTCTTAGCCAAGAGAGATTGGTATGCATAGTATTAATATTAGCCCTCTGATTACAGTGAAGAGCAAAACTGATTAGAATGTAGWGCAAAACGTGCCGCTCTGTTCTGGGCCAGCTCCAGCTTAACTAGGTCTTTGCAGCACTGGACCATATGACTGGACAATAATCAAGATAAGATAAAACTAGAGCCTACAGGACTTGCTTTGTGGAATGTGACCTCAGACCTCTCCCCATCTTTAAAACCATTGAATCTATATGTTTTGACCAGGACAGTTTACAATCTAAGGTAACATCAAGTKATTTAGTCTCCTCTACTTGTTCAACAGCCACACCATTCATTACCAAACTTTCTCCACCATGTTTCCTTCCATACTGAGTGAACTTGGAGGACAGAGATGTTGTTTTTTGCTTTGTCATTWTGTCCTGTTTTTTTGGTGGTGCAGTGAGGCAGCACAGCCAGGTCAGTGGAAGAGAGAAGATGAAGAGGGTCAGTCGTTTGACAGTGAGAGAGAGAGAGAACGTGGAGAAGGAGGAGAAATGAGATAGATAGACAGAATCTGAGAAAAAGGGAGAGGGGGAGATAGAGGGGAGATAGACAGACATAGAGAGAGACAGATAAAGGGGAGATAGACAGAGACATAGAGAGAGAGACAGATAAAAGTAGAATAGACAGAAACAGGAATAGAGAGAGACAGATAAAGGGGAGATAGACAGACATAGAGAAGAGACAGATAAAGGGAGATAGACAGACATAGAGAAATACAGATAAAGGGAGAATAGACAGACATAGAGAGAGACAGATAAGATATAGATAGACAGAGACATAGAGAAGAGACAGATAAAGGAGATAGACAGACATAGAGAGAGACAGATAAAGTTATAGATAGACAGAGACATAGAAAGAGACAGATAAAGTATAGATAGAACAGAGACATAGAGAGTGACAGATAAAGGGGAGATAGACAGAGACATAGAGAAAGACAGATAAAGATAGATAGACAGAGACATAGAGAGTGGCAGATAAAGGGGAGATAGGCAGAGACATAGAGAGAGACAGATAAAGGGAGATAGAGGGGAGATAGACAGAGACATAGAGAGAGACAGATAAAGATAGATAGACAGAAGACATAGAGAGAACAGATAAAGGGGAGATAGACAGACATAGAGAGAGACAGATAAAGTGGAGAGTAGACAGAGACACAGAGAGAGACAGATAAGGGGAATAGACAGAGACATAGAGAGAGGACAGATAAAGGGGAGATAGACAGACATAGAGAGAGACAGATAACGTATAGATAGACAGAGACATAGACAGAGACAGATAAAGTATAGATAGACAGAGACATAGACATAAACATATAAAGTATAGATAGACAGAGACATAGACAAGACAGATAAAGTATAGATAGACAGAGACATAGAGAGAGACAGATAATATAGATAGACAGAGACATAGGAGAGACAGATAAAGGGGAGATAGACAGACAAGAAGGACAAATAAAGGGGAGATAGACAGACATAGAGAGGACAGATAAAGTATAGATAGACAGAGACATAGAGAGAGACAGATAAAGAATAGATAGCAGAGACAATAGAGAGAGACAGATAAAGGAGATAGACGACACTAGAGAGAGACAGATAAAGTATAGATAGACAGAGACATAGAAGAGACAGATAAAGGAGAGATAGACGAGACATAGAGAGAGACAGATAAAGGGAGATAGACAGAGACATAGAGAGAGACAGATAAAGTATAGATAGACAACATAGGAAAGACAGAGAAAGGAGAGATAGACAGAGAATATAGAGAGACAGATAAAGTATAGATAGACAGAGACATAGAGAGAGACAGATAAAGGGAGATAGACAGAGACATAGACGAGAGACAGATAAAGTATAGATAGACAGAGACAAAGAGAGACAGCATAAACGGGAGATAGACAGACATAGAGAGAGACAGATAAAGGGAGATAGACAGAGACATAGACAGAGACAGATAAAGTATAGATAGACAGAGACATAGAGAAGAGACAGATAAAGGGGAGATAGACAGAGCATAGAGAAAGACAGATAAAGGGGAGATAGACAGAGCATAGAGAAAGACAGATAAAGGGAGATAGACAGAGACATAGAGAGAGATAGATAAAGTATAGATAGACAGAGACATAGAGAGTGACAGATAAAGGGAGATAGACAGAGACATAAGAAGAGAGACAGATAAAGGGAGATAGACAGCGACATAGAGAGAGACCCACTAATTATCAAAATCCAGAAAAGAGCCGTTAAATTCTACAACCACCTAAAGAACGATTCCCAAACCTTCCATAACAAAGCAGATCACCTACAGAGAGATGAACTGGAGAAGAGCCCCTAAGCAAGCTGGTCCTGGGGCTCTGTTCACAACACACCCCACAGAGCCCCGGACAACAGCACAATTAGACCCAACCAAATCATGAGAAAACAAAAAGATAATTACTTGACACATTGGAAAGAATTAACAAACACAAACAGAGCAAACTAGAATGCTATTTGGCCTAAACAGAGATACACAGTGGCAGAATACCTGACCACTGTGACTGACCCAAACTTAAGGAAAGCTTTGACTATGTACAGACTCAGTGAGCATAGCCTTGCTATTGAGAAAGGCTGCCGTAGGCAGACATGGCTCTCAAGAGAAGACAGCTATGTGCTCACTGCCCACAAAATGAGGTGGAAACTGAGCTGCACATCCTAACCTCCTGCCCAATGTATGACCATATTAGAGACACATATTTCCCTCAGATCACACAGATCCACAAAGAATTCGAAAACAAATCCAATTTTGATAAACCCCATATCTACTGGCTGAAATTCCACAGTGTGCCACACAAGCAGCAAGATTTGTGACCTGTTGCCAAAGAAAGGGCAACCAGTGAAGAACAAACACCATTGTAAATACAACCCATATTTATTGTTATTTATTTTAACTTGTGTGCTTAACCATTTATACATTGCTACAAACACTGTATATATATAATATGACATTGTAATGTCTTTATTGCTTTGAAACTTCTGTATGTGTAATGTTTACTGTTAATTTTTATTGTTTATTTCACTTTTGTAATTATCTACCTCACTTGCTTTGGCAATGTTAACACATGTTTCCCATGCCAATAAAGCCCCTTGAATTGAATTGAATTGAATTGAGAGACAGATAAAGGGGAGATAGAGGGGAGATAGACAGAGACATAGAGAGAGACAGATAAAGTATAGATAGACAGAGACATAAGAGAGACAGATAAAGTATAGATAGACAGAGACATAGAGAGTGACAGATAAAGGGGAGATAGACAGAGACATAGAGAGAAACAGATAAAGGGGATATAGACAGAGACACAGAGAGAGACAGATAAAGGGGGATAGACAGAGACACAGAGAGAGACAGATACAGGGGAGATAGACAGACAGAGAGAGACAGATAAAGGGGAGATAGACAGAACACAGAGAGACAGATAAAGGGGAGATAGACAGAGACATAGAGAAAGACAGATAAAGGGGAGATAGACAGATCACGGGAGATAGACAGACATAGAGAGAGACAGATAAAGAGGGAGATAGACAGAGACACAGAGGGAAACAGA
Organism: Salvelinus sp. IW2-2015; assembly: GCF_002910315.2. Taxonomy (NCBI): domain Eukaryota; kingdom Metazoa; phylum Chordata; class Actinopteri; order Salmoniformes; family Salmonidae; genus Salvelinus; species Salvelinus sp. IW2-2015. The sequence continues at coordinate 22,928,925 of NC_036865.1, read as the reverse complement.
TAAAGGGGAGATAGACAGAGACATAGAGAGAGACAGATACAGGGGAGATAGACAGACAATAGAGAAACAGATAAAGGGGAGATAGACAGAGACACAGAGAGAGACAGATAAAGGGAGATAGACAGAGACATAGAGAAAGACAGATAAAGGGGAGATAACAGATAAAGGGGAGATAAACAGACATAGAGAGAGACAGATAAAGGGAGATAGACAGAGACATAGAGAGAGACAGATAAAGGGGAGATAGACAGACATAGAGAGAGACAGATAAAGTATAGATAGACAGAGACATAGAGAGAGACAGATAAAGTATAGATAGACAGAGACATAGAGAGAGACAGATAAAGGGAGATAGACAGACATAGAGAAGACAGATAAAGGGGAGATAGACAGACATAGAGAGAGACAGATAAAGTATAGATAGACAAGACATAAGAGAGACAGATAAAGTATAGATAGACAGAGACATAGAGAGAGACAGATAAAGGGGAGATAGACAGACATAGAGAGAGACAGATAAAGTATAGATAGACAGAGACATAGAGAGAGACAGATAAAGGGGAGATAGACAGACATAGAGAGAGACAGATAAAGGGAAGATAGACGAGACATAGAGAGAACAGATAAAGAGAGTGAACGAGAAAAAGACTGAGTTAGTAAGTAGACTAGAGACTGAAAGCTGAAACAAAGCAGTTGGCATGGATATCAGCAGGTCTTTGTAGAGGATTAGTGGCTTTACAAAGTGCTGTTTGGGTATTTTCACTGACCTGCCAGTGGACAGATTAGAATAACTTGGAGTCTTCTGAGACCTGCTGCACCTTTTCCACTGCTCCCATCTTAGACTGCTGACACAGCACAGTCACAGCTACTCTAATGACATGGTTGATGCAATGGCCACACACACGCACACGCTGCACACACACACAGCCAGGCATACAAATATCCTCTATCTCTTTTGCATTTCTTTCTTCTTTCTCTCTCTTCTCTCTCTCTCTCTTCTCTCTCTCTCTCTCTTCTCTTCTCTCTTCTCTCTCTCTCTCTCTCTCTCTCTCTCTCTCTCAATTCAATTCAATTCAAGGGGCTTTATTGGCATGGGAAACATGTGTTAACATGCCAAAAGCAAGTGAGTAGATAATATACAAAAGTGAAATAAACAATAAAAATGAACAGTAAACATTACACATACAGAAGTTTCAAAGCAATAAAGACATTACAAATGTCATATTATATATATACAGTGTTGTAACAATGTACAAATGGTTAAAGCACACAAGTTAAAATAAATAAACATAAATATGGGTTGTCTCTCTCTCTCTCTCTCTCTCTCTCTCTCTCTCTCTCTCTCTCTCTCTCTCTCTCCTCTCTCTCTCTCTCTCTCTCTCTCTCTCTCTCTCTCTCCCCATCTATCCTCTCCCTCTCTCTCCCCCTTCTGTCTCTCTCTCCCTCCCCCCTTCTCTCTCCCTCCCACCCCTCTCTCTCTCCCCTTATCCCTCCCCCTTCTCCTCCTCGCTTCTCTCTCCCTGTCTCTCCCTCCCCACCTCTCTCTCTCTCTCTCCCCCCCACATCTCTCTCCTTCCAACTCTCTCCTCTCTACCTCTCTCTCCATCCCCACGTCTCTCTTCTCTCCCTCTCTCCTTCCCCTCTCTCTCTCTCCCTCTATCCCTCTCTCTATACACAATTAACTGTACGTACACACTTCTCAATCCAGTTGCCATGTTACGATCAACTACCACTCAAGCGTCAACACATCAGTATGCACACTTTTGGAATATGCGAGCACTTAACATCATAGACATGAATGCACACGTACACAACGCCACACACGTACACAGACGCACACTCATACACAACGCACACACGTACACAACGCACACACGTACCACAACGCACACTCAACACAACGCACACACGTACACAACGCACACACGTACACAACACACTCATACACAACGCACACTATACACAACGCACACTCGTAACAACGCACACTCGTACACAACGCACACACGTACACAACGCACACACGTACACCAACGACAACACAACGTACACAACGCACACACGTACACAACGCACACACGTACACAAGCACACACTACAAACGCCACACACGTACACAACGCACACACGTACACAACGCACACGTACCCAAACGCACACACGTACACAACGCACACACGACACACGCACACAACGTACACACGTCACACACGTACACAACGCACACACACACAACGCACACACACCACAACGCACACACGTAACAACTGCACACACGTACACAACCACACACGTACACAACGCACACACTACACAACGCCACAACTCGTACACAACGCACACACCGACACAACGCACACACGTACACAAAGCACACTCGTACACAACGCACACTCATACACCAACGCACAATCATAACACGACACTCATACACAACGCACACTCATACACACGCACACTCATACCACCAACGCACACACGTACACAACGCACCCACACGTACACAACGCACACTCGTACACAACGCACACTCATACACAATCGCCACTCATACACAACCACACTCATACACAACGCAACCAACTATACACAACGCACACACGTACACAACGCACACACGATACACAACGCACACTCTACACAACGCACACTCCATACACAACGCACACTATCATACACAACGACAACCACTACATACACAACGCAACACTCATACACAACGCCACACTCATACACAACGCCACCACATACAACACAACGCACACCACTCTACACACACGCACACTCATACACAACGACACACACACATACACAACGCACACACGTACACAACGCACACTCATACCACAACGCACACACGTACACAACGCACACTTCATACACAACGCACACACGTACACAACGCACACTCATACACAACGCACACACGTACACAACGCACACACGTACACACACAGGCTCACATGCGCACACACACACATCCACTCGAAAACATTTTTACAAAGTCAAAGTTTTTACTTTAAGTACTTAACTTCCAAACTTCAATCCACTTGTCATGTAACCATTATCCCTGAACTGTCATGTAACCATTATCCCTGAACTGTRATGTAACCATTATCCCTGAACTGTCATGTAACCATTATCCCTGATCGGTCAGTAAGTGGCGTCTTATTCCAAAGTGGAACTTTTAAGTGTTCCTGGATTTTCTCCTGCTTTCACCAACTTTTTTTCTGCCTGGATTAAAATGGCAGGCTCAGGGGCTCCACCCTGACTCCACAGACTCCACTGCTCTCTCTCTCCCCTACTGGGCACTTATCTTCACTAAGGTGGCTCAGAAGGGACACTTTTTGATGTGAGTTGGGATGGGATAAGTCATGACTTCCTGAGAAAGAGAGAAAATAGTTTTGAGTGATTACTCTAATATTCAGCACACACCTAGAACACTCCCCTACTGTAGAACTCACCTCGTGGAAACAGTGTGATGAGGATTACGTCTAGTATTGTCTGTCCCATACACATTCATGTTGTCTGTAGATGGAGACCAGACTTCTCCTCTGGAAAAGAAAACTAGATTGGTACTGTACTATTTCCAGAGATTATGGACCTGGGGCCGTATTCACAAAACATCTCAGACTAGGAGTGCTGATCTAGGATCAGATCCCTCCTGTTTATGTAATCTTATTCTAAAAGGCTAAACTGATCCTATATCAGCTCTCCTACTTTGAGACTCTTTGTGAATAAATGCCCTGGATTGAGGGGTTTTGAAAGGGAGGGGGACACAGATAATCTTTAATATAAATGTTACTTCATTCCCCCACCTTCACAGTTAAGTGGGTTTTATACATGGTTATGAGCCTTCTAATGCACTTATTTTGATATTAATTATTGGGAAGACAGTGCCATGGTTCTATAATTCTTGGGGAGACAGTGCCATGGTTCTATAATTCTTGGGGAGACAGTGCCATGGTTCTATAATTCTTTAATTCTTTGGGGAGACAGTGCCATGGTTCTATAATTCTTGGAGTTGGACAGTGCATGGTTCTATAATTCTTGGGAGATCAGCTGCCATGGTTCTTATAATTCTTGGGGAGACAGTGCCATGGTTCTATAATTTCTTGCGGAAGTGCCACGTTAACGGGAGCTCCATGGTTCTATAATTCTGGGGGAGACAGGTGCCATGGTTTCTATAATTTCTGGGGACTGCCCTGGTTAAATCTGGAGTCCTGCCATGGTTCTATAATTCTGGAGAGACAGTGGCCATGGTTCATAAAATTCTTGGGGGAGACAGTGCCATGGTTCTATAATTCTTGGGGAGACAGTGCCATGGTTCTATAATTCTTGGAGAACCAGGTTTAAATTCTGAAGACATGCCATGGTTCTATAATTCCTTGGGGACACAGTGCCGCATGGTTCTATAATTCTTGGGAAGACAGTGCCATGTTCTATTAATTCTGGGGAGACAGTGGCCCACCCCATGGTTTCTATAATTCTGGGAAGAGCAGTGCCTGGTTCTACTCAATTATGGGGAAGATAGTGCCATGGTTCTATATAGGCAATTTAATCCCACCATTAGTCGAGATGCGAATAGAGTGTGGTGTGTTGTTGTGTGTGTGTGTGTGTGTGTGTGTGTGTGTGTGTGTGGTGTGTGGTGGTGTGTGTGTGTGTGGTGCTGTGTGTGTGTGTGTGTGTGTGTGTGTGTGGTGTGTGTGGTGTGTGTGTGTGTGGTGTGTGTGTGTTGGTGTGTCGTGTTGTTACAAGTAATGTTTTGTCTATTTATGAGACACTCATGGATTTCACGTTTTGTTGTTAGCGTTACGGTGTGCTTTGTGTGTGTTCTTTGTTTTTGATTAACACGGTCCAAATCAAAAGTTTGGACACACCTACTCATTCATTGCTAGAATATTTAGTGAAGAGATCAAACTAATGAAATAACACAATGGATCATGTAGTAACCAAAAAAGTGTTAAACAAATCAATTTGAGATTCTTCAAAGTAATCCACCCTTTGTCTTGACAGTTTGCACACTCTTGGGCATTCTCTCAACCAGCTTTATGAGATAGTAAACTGTGAATGCTTTCCATATGTGTTATTTCTAGTTTTGATGTCTTCACTATTATTCTTTACAAGTTAGAAAATAGTAAAATAAAGAAAAGACCCTTGAATGAGTAGGTGTGTCCACCTACTCCACGTTTGGACCTGGTACTGAATGAATTCACTTCATGCCAGTAATGACACCTGCCCACCGATGCAATACAAGCCCACACTTAGCTTATTTCTATTAGTGGAGTGCTGGATGGAGTACCACAGTGACTGCATTTGCAGTATGTGTGTCAAGTGTTTCTTCTATGTAAGTGGAACACATTCATGCTTGATGGGCCTTTTAATGTGACTGCATTTTCAACCTTCTCAGACACAGAAGAGAGTCAAGAGTGAGAGAGTGAGAGTGAGAGTGAGAGTGAAGCGTGAGAAGTTAGAGTAGAGAGTGGAGAAGAGTGAAGAGAGAGACGAGGGGAGGAGCGGAGAGTATAGAGTAGGGCTACGGAGGGAGAGAGGAGAGAGAGAGAGTAGAGAGAGAGACGAGAGAGAGAGAGAGAAGAGAGAGAGAGAGAGAGAGAGAGAGAGAGAGAGAGAGTAGAGAGGAAGAGAAGAGAGAGAGAGAGATGAGAGAGAGATGAGAGAGAGGAGAGATGAGAGAGAGTATGATGAGAGAAAAGTTCCCCTCTTAAATCCAGAATATTTTGGCAGGATTGTAGCACAGCCACAGATGGCACTTTATGGACAACGCTCCAAAAATCAGAACATGGCTTTCTCTCTTCACCCTGCCGACCGCCAGCCGGCAAGAATGACTCCTCTCTGTTTACATACACCAGCATGACCTGAATACGAGTTGGAAGGAGGAACGTTTCCAAAAAAGGCTTTAGAGACGTCCTTTGTTGAAGCGAGATTGTTTTAGATGCCAATGAAGGAGTGATAGTCTCTTGCCTCTGTTCTGTCTGCCCTCCTCTCTTCTAATTCTCTCCTCTAGTCACTCCCTCTGTTATCCACTCTCTTCATCTCTATGGCATAGTCTCTTACTTCTTGTTGTCAGTAACGTCCTCCTATATTATTGATAACACTGCAATGATAGTTAGAATGGGCAAGTACATATAAGTTGCTGTTCACACACCCGCTGGAATTGTCTGAAACCTGGAGCCCTACATGTGTCAGGCGCCTACAGGTATATCTGCTAACTTGATATCTCTACCTGATATTCTCTGGAGTTTCTCTTGATACTCACTGATAATCCACCTCCCCTACCTGTATCTTGAGTTCCTCTGTACGCAGCGATCTGCTCCTGATATTCCTCTGGAGTTGCCTCTCTGATAGGCATCCATGTTGCATATCTCTACCTGATATTCTCTTGGAGTCCTCTTGATATTATCCCTGATTGAAATTTTGGATCTGGAGCTTTCCCTGCCTATCTGATATTCTCTGGAGTTCCTCTGATATATCCACCGTTGATATCCGTCTACCTGATATTCTCTGGAGTTTCCTCTGATATATCCACTGTTGATATCTCTACCTGAATTCTCTGCGAGTTCCTCTGAATACATCCACTTGTTTGAATATCTCTACCTAGATATTCCTCTGGAGTTCCTCTGATATATCTACCTGTATATATCTACCTGATATTCTCTGGATTCCTCTGATATATCCACCGTTGATATCTATACCTTGATATTCTCTGGATTCTCTGATACATCCACTGTGATCATCTCTACCTGATATTCTCTGTAAGTTCCTCTGATAGGATCCACCGTTGATATCTCTCTACTGATATATCTCTGGAGTTCGCTCTGTAACATCCACTGTGTGATTAATCCTTCCAACCTGATATTCTCTGGATGTTCCTCTGATATATCCTATGTGATATCTCCTACCTGATATTCTTCTGGAGTTCCTCTGATATATCCACCGTGTGAGATTCTCCTCTACGTGCCTCTGCCTCCAGTGTCCTGTGGCTCCGTGACACCTTTCATCTCAGACCGTCCGTGTCTGGTCCACTCTCATCTCCAGAAACAAGCACCTGGATTGCAAGGCATCGTGGAATAACGCGCTGTTTGAGTCTTTTACTATAACCCCCCAGTCCTCTTTTTATCTCACGAAAGCACACGGCAGGGCCATTTCCATTCTGGTCGTACCTTGACGGGTGTTACAAGGGATGATAGGGTGATAGGAATGTATTACCACTCAGCCATACTGCAACCCGTCCATTAACGTATTACCCCTAACCACGCACATATATCGTGGTAATGTGTTACCTCAGTAGCCCGCTAGTGGAACAGATTAACACAATGACCGCTCCAGCATTGTGGGTGGTGCTGCTAATTACGAACAGGTAAATTATACACTTGCTTTCCATGTCAATGCATCCCTATAAGGGATTTGGTCCAGTCCCTGGTTTGCCCGATTTAGGAATATGATAGCCCCATTAGTATTGCGTCTCACTGTGGCAAAGACGTCAGTCAACGTTCTAGTTTTGATTTATGTTTGGCTTGAGTTTAGAGGTCGACCAGTTTATGAATTTTTTCAGTGCGAACGATACCGATTACTGAGGACAAAAAAGCCGATACGATTAATCTAGCCGATTAAAAAAAAAATTGTTATTGGTAATAATGACAATTACAGCAAATACTGAATGAACACTTATTTTAATTAATAGTAATACAATCAATAAAATCAATTTAGCCTCAAATAAATAATGCAAAACACGTCTGTTGAATTTCGTTGAGAATAATGCAAAAACAAACAGTTGTGGAGAAGAAAGTAAAAGTTGCAAATATTATGTGCCATGAGCCTAAAAAGCTAACGATTAAGTTCCTTATATACAGAACATGAGAACAAATATGGAAAAAAACTGGTGGATTCCTTATAAAACATGAGATCATCAAAATAATTCACCAGTTAAGAAGTTTTAGCGTTGTAGTGTTAATAGAATTATATGAGACTATTTTACTTCTCTAATACGATTTGTATTTCACTATACCATTTGAACATATTGATGATTACTATATAGAAGCACTTTTAAAGATAAATTGCCAGTGTAACAGTTAGCTTCCGTCCCTCTAACCCGCCCCATACACTTGGCTACGTATATACCCAGGAAAACACAACAGACACACAGCCACTCTCGAAGCAGCATTATCACCATTACAGAGCTAAGTGAAACAACCACTCCATGGTCTCTAGAGCGAGTTGACGTTTGAACTTATCACATAATATAGCGCGCACCCCGACAAATAACTAGCTTAGCTACAATATTTCAACATCGGTTTACACCAGGCCTAATCTCTGGAGTTGATAGGCCTTGAAGTCATTAAATAACAGCGCTGTTGCTTTATAAAGCACAAAGCGAAAAGCTGCATTGACAAAACGCAGTAATAGGCTGTTTGTAATGAAATGACTACGCAGAGACCTGACAATGGCGTGTTTTAAAATATACCAACCGACTCAGTTCAAAGACTGCATCTATCAAATCATAGACTTAAGTTAATAAACAATAATAACACACAGGAAAATACGAGCCTTAGGTCATTAATATGGTCGAATCCGGAAACTATCCATCTCGAAAACAAAACGTTTATTCTTTCATGAAATACGGAACCGATTCCAGTAATTTATCTAACGGAAGTGGCATCCCTAAAGTTATAAAAATATTCCTGTTACATATGGCCACAAACCCTCAAATGTTATGTTCATAATATACGTAAAATTCTGGCCAAATTAGGCGGCCCAAACTGCTTAGCATATTACACTGACTCTGCGTGCAATGAACGCAAGAGAAGTGACACAATTTCACCTGCGTTAATAATGAGCCTGGCTAACCTGGATTTATTTTTTTGTTTTTAATACAATAAATAACGATTGGGTGAAGAAAATCATGAAAATGCCCTGTCTTGATTGACTTATGCATCACCATAGAGTTTTCTGCGTTGAAATTAAACAGTGTTTTTGCCCAGTGGTGTTTGCTCCTATGTGGCGATACATGACAGGATTTAGCACCAACAGGATAAGAGGTGGCATTTTCAACCTGTTCATAACATCAGAGATTAGGTGTGTTTCAACCTGTCCATAATCAAGAGATGGTGTGTTTTCAACCGTCATAACATCAGAGATGGTGTCTGTTTCTCAAACCTGTTCATACATCAGAGACTGGTGTTGTTTACAACCTGTCATACGTCAGAGATGGTGTGTCGTTTTCAACCTGTCATAACATCAACGATTGGTTGTCGTTTCCAAGTCCTGTCATACTATCAGAATTGGTGTTGTTTTCCAATCCTGTCATACATCTACGAGATGGAGTTGTTTTCAACCTGTCTATACATCAGAGAATGTGTTTTGTTTTAATCCCTTTCATACTATCTAGAGATGGTGTTGTTTTCAACCCTTTCATACATTCAGAGAATTGTGTTGTTTTCAAGCCTGTCATACATCAGAGACTGTTTGTTTTCAACCTGTCGATACATCAGAGTATTTTGGTGGTTGCTTTCAAACCTGTCCACTACAATTCAAGAGATGCGTGTTGTTTTCAAACTCGTCACTTACATCAGACACGATTGGATGTCGTTTTTCATTACCTGTCATACATTCAGAGATGGTGTTTGTTTCAAACCTGTCATACATCAGAGATAGTGTTGTTTTCATCCTTGTCATTACCATCAGAGATGAGTTTTTTCAATCCTGTCATTACATCAGAGATGTGTTGTTTTTCAATCCCTTTCAATCATCAGGAGATTGGTGGTTGTTTTCAACCTGTCATACATTCAGAGATTGGTGTCGTTTTTCAACTTGTCATACATCAGAGATATGGTGTTGTTTTCCATCCTGTCTACATCCTTAGAGATTGGTGTTTTATCAACCTGTCATATCATCAGATGAGCTGATTGGTTTTCAACCTGTCATACATCAGAGGATTGGTGTTGTGTTTTCAACCTGTTCATACATCAGAGATGTGTCGTTTTCAAACCTGTGCATATCATTCTAGAGATGTGTTGTCCTTTCAACCTGTCATACATCAGAGATGGTGTTTGTTTTCCAACCGTAAAATACACAGAGATGGTGTTGTTTTTCAACCTGTCATACATCAGAGATGGTGTTGTTTCAACCTTTGTCATACATCATGAGATGTGTTGTTTTCAATCCTGTCATACATCCGAGATTGGTGTTGTTTTCCAACCTGTCATACATCAGAGATCTTGTTGTTTTTCTAATCCTTTCATCACATCAGAGATGTGTCGTTTTCAAACCTTGTCATACATCAGAGAGCATTAGTGTCTGTATTTCAACCTGTCATCACATCAGATGAGGTCGGCGTTTCCATGTTCCTGTCATACATCAGAGATGGTGTGTTTTCAACCTTTGTCATACATCTAGAGTACTTGGTGTTTTTCAAACCTGTCATATCATCAGATCATGGTGTTTGTTTCTCAACCTGTTCACTACATCAGAGATGGTGTTGTTTTCAATCCTTTCATACATCAGAGATGGTCGTTTTCAACCTGTCATACATCAGAATGGTGTTGTTTCAAACCTGTCATACATCAGAGAAATGGTGTCGTTTTCTCATCCGTGTCATACATCACGAGATGGCTGGCGTTTCGCATCCTGTCATACATCAGAGATGACCTAGAATCCCATATTGAGCCTCTTGCAGTCTTTTCTCTCTTCAAGCTTTATGGAGAATGTTCACTCCCAAACAAACCAAAGGGCTTGTTAACTAATTAGGCTACTTTCAGGTGTTACTTGTAGCTGCTGAAAAGTTTCAGCTCACCTGATTTATCAATTACCTCTCTGTAAACCCTTAGTTCAGCTCACCCCTATTGATTATCTAATTACCTCTCTGTAAACCCCTTAGTTCAGCTCACCTGATTTTATCAATTACCTCTCTGTAAAACCTTGTTCAGCTCAACTTATTATTCACATTACCTCTCTGTAAACCCTTTGTTCAGCTCACCTGATTATCCAATTACCTCTCTGTAAATCCCTTAGTTCAGCTCACCTGATTATCAATTACCTTCTCTTGTAAACCCTTAGTTCCAGCTCACCTGATTATCAATACCTCTCTGTAAACCCTTTGTTCAGCTTCACTCTGATTATTCAAATTACCTCTCTGTTAAACCTGGTTCAGCTCACCTGATTATCTAATTACCTCTCTGTAAACCCTTTGTGCACTTCACTGCATTATCAATTACTCTCTCTGTAAACCCTTTTGTTCAGCTCACCTGATTATCATTACCTCTCTGTATAACCTTTGTTCAGCCTCACCTG